>NC_090050.1:12246964-12352885 GCF_038355195.1 Osmerus mordax
TCTGCTCATCTGTGTGGATATTTATTACAGTATTTATAAAGTCATCCATTGCAAAACCGAATGACAACCGCCAAGATACATAAATAAGGGTGTTCCCAACATCGAAACATTGTCTACGGTTTTTAATCAGGTCAATAAATTTTTCTTAACCGTCATAATAAAAACAAAAAAAATAGTAAAAGCACAAGAGCAACTGTAAAATTATGTTAAAATGGATTTGGACAAAATTGTTCCCTTGAGTAAAAATCTTAACACACACACACACACAGCCATTCGCCCATCTATTAGCGTACTCCAGCAAACACGGGTCAAAGCAAGTCATTTCCCCCTCAGCACCCTAGTGCTGCTCATAATAACACGGAGGCTGTGGTTCCTGGACAGTTTATATACCAAGGGTCACATTTCCTAACCTCAAACAGCCAATCGGCCAATAGCAAAAGAGTAATGGAATCAGAATGGAAATGAGCCAATGAGAGGGTAGAGCCTGGTCAACTGGAGATTAAAGCAGTAACCACAACATCATGTAAATACCTAAACATACTGAGAAAACAGTCACACTACTTCCACACGCTTACACCTTTCTGCTGTTTGCACTTGATTCAAAGCAGTCCTTTCACTTGGTGAGAACACTGCTGTGTAGTGTTGGGCAGCCAGACTGACTGGTCCCATGGACCAACGGAACACAACAGGTGAACTTAATGGTGTTAAGAGTTGGGGTTGTATTGTAACGTTCAGTTCAGGGATGGCTATCGGGTATGTCATGTGTCATCAACGGTTGTTATGGAGATAAATACAACCTAAAAGCGAGTTAAATCAAGGCAATTAAATCGTTTAATTGCTTTGGGTAAAAGCAGAACAGGGCTTGGTCCAGTTTTCTGGGGGAAGTTCATGTGCAAGGTCCATTTTCAGCCGGCTGTCCTTTCTGTATGAGGGTGACGCAGGGATAATGCTTTGGACCTTTCCAGACGCAGTGAGGATTGAGTCTCTTGGCCGATATGCTGTAAGGAGGAGGAGGAAGTGACCTCGCTGCTCCCTGACGAGTGTGTTAGCAGAGGTCTGTGAGAAGGAGGAGATCCCTCATCAGCCTCACCTACAAGACCTGGCCACTCGCTCCCTCTCCTCTCCCCTCTCCTCTCCTCCCTCCCCTCTCCTCTCTCTCCTCTCCCTCCCCTCTCCCTCTCCTCTCTCCTCCTCATCCTCTTATCTCTCTCCTCTCCCTCTCTCCCCTCCTCCTCCTCTCTCATCTCTCTCCTCTCTCTCACTGCAGTAGCTCCTCCCAGGAGATGGGTTTGGAGAACACCTCCCTCTCCAGCCAGAGGTCATAGTTCATCTGGAAGTCCTCCGGCAGGTCTACGCGCTGTCCCAGAACGCTTTGCAGGCAGTTGTCCACAGGCAGGAAGTCGGGGTTGCTCTGGTTCTTATCGTAG
Organism: Osmerus mordax; assembly: GCF_038355195.1. Taxonomy (NCBI): domain Eukaryota; kingdom Metazoa; phylum Chordata; class Actinopteri; order Osmeriformes; family Osmeridae; genus Osmerus; species Osmerus mordax. The sequence goes on from NC_090050.1 coordinate 12,248,392, forward strand.
CGCCGGCTGTTGAAGCGCTCGATGTTGGCCCGCAGCGCACACTCCTCGGCCTGAAAGTCCCACGGCCGTGCGTCCAGGTCTGCTGTCGGGGAAACACAGACGCTCAGCATTGGGTTCCGCCACTCAACCACCCTTTGTTCTCAGAGATGCAGTGTCACCTAACCGTACACAGTCATCTCTGTCAGGTGAGGTCCGGAACCTACCGGAAACAGAAAGGCCGAGGATGACTCACCGTTTCCGTAGGCCCAGTCGTCGTTGAGGCGATGGCGGACCTTCTGGTAGATGGCTGACATGGTCTTCATGTTGCTCTTCCTCCACTGGCGCCCCAGGTACTTGGTCTGGACTTTGAGCAGCTTGAGGACGTACAGCTGCATCATGGCCTGCTTGACCTTCAGCGCCCTCTTCAGGATGGGAGCAGACTTGAACACCACCAGCATCTAGGAGACATGTATTATGCATAGTGTGTCACGCCTGGAACATGCACGGCCTTTGAAAGTTCTGGCTGTGTGTAAACAGACCATGTTTTAGGTTGACTACTGAAACTACACTATTCTACAATGTAGACATTACTGTCCCTAATGTGTTTTTTTTCCCTCTTCCCAGGTCCATGCTATGCCTGGTCGCCGTAGGCGTTTCTCTCACCATGGTTCTAGAGTGCTTCCACTTGGTCAGCTTGTTGAGGATCCTCAGTAGGTTGATACAGGAGAACAGGTTCCTCCAGCAGAACTGGTTATTGTCTCCTGCTTCCTGTAGAAGCCCAACAGAACATGCAACACGTCACAGACAAGTCACGGCAACATGTCATACTTTGCAGCAAGTGATTAATATGTCTCTAACCACTGATGGTGGCAGCTTAATACAACTCTGTTGATCGATTGTTCAACTCATGGGATGGACGGAATGATGGATGGACCACTCATGGTTGGAGAGAAGAATGGTTGGAGGGAACGAGGGCTGGAAGTAAGGAAAGATGGGGAGGCCCACATAGTATGGGCTTCGAGAGAGATATGGAGGGAGGGAATGAGGGAGGGGATGAGGGAGGGAGGGGATGAAGGAAAGAAGGAACGGCTGGAGGCAAGATCCACACCCTGGAAGCTTTGAAAGAGGGCTGGATGGCGGGAAATGAGGGACGGAAGGCAGGAAGGATGGAGGGAAGGTCCACACTGTGAGGGGCTGGAGGGAGGGGCTCCAACTCACCAGACTCTCAGCGGTCAGCTCGGGCAGCTCGTGCACCACACAGTGAGGGAAGTCCAGCACGGAGATGCTGGAGGACACACACACACACACACACACACAGACGAGACAGGGTGACACAGCGTTCGAGACGGGAGCCTGAGCAACGCCACGCGTTCCCCGTGTGGCCACATCCGTATGCCTGGTGAACAGGGTCTCCCTGGGCATGTTGTGCGTACCTGTTCTTGGCAGTGATGTAGGACATGATGTTCTGGTTGAAGAACTTGAGGATGAGAGGGATGCAGTTGGCAAACACCAGGTGCTGGGCCATGTACTCGAACTGAGGGACGACATAAAAGACCGTGAGGAGAGGCGTGTGTGGGTCATGCGTGTCCCCCTGTATGTGTGTGTCCTGTATGGGTTGTACCGTGTGTGTTTGAGAGAGTGTGTGTGTGTGTGTGTCCTGTGTGAGGGCGTTGGGTCAGCACCTGGTAGATGTGGTTGAGTTTGAAGTGTTTGAGGAGCAGCAGCAGGATAGCGGAGATGGCCTTCACAATGATCTCCTTGTGGCGGTTGACGTCCACGCCCAGCTTCATGCTCTGCAACACTGTGGTCCTGCAGAGCAACAAACACCCAGACAAAGAAACATACACACTTTACTCTCCTGCCAAATGTTGCCTGTGGTACAGTCACGGTATGGATTCGGCCCTCGGGCTGATGTTAGAAGCCCTGTGAGAAGTGACCGCTGGTTTGAGGTGAACTCACGGCATCTCCTCGGGCAGCACATCGGCCAAGATGTTGATGGAGTCAGTCTTGGCCTTGGAGGTGGGAGCGGCAGCCAGCAGGATCTTCAGCAGGGCGATCTGACCAGCCAGGGAGACACAGATTAAAACCCTCCCAGTGGATCCAGACTTCATTTCAACTTAGTGGATTTGTAGCTGGAATGTGGTTTCTTACCATGTACTGAGGAAGGCTGGGCAAAATGCCCTGATAAAGTAGCTCAGTAGAGCACATATCCACATCCTCTTCCCCCTGTGTACACACACACACACACACACACACACACACACGGTCCAAAAATATATATTTTGAGAAGAAAGAACACTATGTTTTGAGGAGTGCCCCTGGTACCCACCCCGGACAGAGGCGTCTTCTGGAACTCCTCCTCCTTGGAGATCTGAATTTCGGCGATGGAGATGTACTTATGCTGCAGAGACACAACATCACAACATCACTGAGCTGTGCGTCGAATGGTACGTTCCCTTGGTGAGAGAAAACACGAGGTGGGAACGAGAGGGAACTGTTCTTCCTGTGTACCTGCTTCAAGGTCCTGATGCTTTCATGGATAGGTCTGGGCAGGCCCACAACCGTGTCTGTGTCACTGCAACACACAAAATACATAAAGGACGATTGGAGGTAGGCCATTGAACAGGCCATGCGTAGCTAAAACTTTGATGGAAGACCTATCATTTAAATCACTCATAACCTTAAAAGACAGGTTGTTGTAAAGTCTGATCAACTACTGCACTCCACCTACTTTCCAAGTGTGTAACCGATGAATTTGCTTCTACTTGATTCCAGGAAATTTTCTATGTCTTTTTCCCTGCAGGAACAACAAAAAAATACGATTTGTATGTGTAGACAAAGGTCAAATCTATACACATTTTTATTGACAAACAAGACAACGCAGTAAAATAAAACCCACATCTTATACTGCTAGAATAAAAATGTTGACACACATTACCTCTTGAGAATGCACAACAAACAATTACATTTGACTTTAAAACCTTTTAGTACTTTTTAGATGAGTAAAAACCAGCATGAATGGATGGACAGACAGACAGCGACAGAGATACTTTTCCTAGGGGTGCATTCCCTACCTGACTTTGGGGGCCCAGGGCAGACCCTTGGGGAAGGACACCCTCTCTGTGGGGGGGTGAGGAATGGGTGGGGGCATGACCTCATCCCTCTCCAGGGGAAAAGGCTCCGCCTCTAAAGAGTTGTCGTTGTCATCATTGTCGTCCTCGTCCTCGCGAGGGTCGTCACTCTTGTACGGGTCCTTCTCGTTGAAGGCGTCCAGGTTGTCCTGCTTGATCAGAGACTGTTGGTTTGGGTTGAGGGGTGGGGGGGGGGGGGTGGGGGGGGGGTGGAGAGAAGAGGGTGAGGAGGAGAAACTATGAGATTATTGTTGTTGTGTTGTTCCTGAAGAAGTGTTTTTAAAATACATATCGTGAACAACCATGGGTTACTGAAACCTTGTGCGTGTTAGACAAAGGCTACAGCCCTGTCGGCACACTGAGAACATGCATCATTCCTACATCTCTAAGCGGTCACACTGAACTAAAATGGGTAGAATTAAGTGTCTTCTAACACTTAAGTCTCGTCAAACCAAATCAGTGAGTATCTCCAGGCAGTGCGGTAGGAGGGGAAGTGGAAGTTGTACTTTGTGTTCCCGTCGCGCCCGTTTCTGCTGCTGCTCCAGGAGGTCGGAGGCGGAGGCCGGGGGCGAGGCCGCCCTCATGCTCCTGATGACCCGGATGCTGTCTTCTGGGAGGGGAGGCAGGCTGAGCTCCTGGCGCTTGTGCACCTTGATGTTCTGGAGCTGCTCAAAGCCTCCCAGGGTGAACTGCCGACACAGAGGTCAGGGTTAAGGGTCAGGGCTAGGAATAGGGACAGGGAGGTCTGTATTTAGTCAAACAGGCGATGGAGAACGCTTGATTACAATCAAAACATTCAAAAGAACAGACCGATACTTTAATTCTCTGCTTGCACTTAGTATATGCACTATTCATAACTTGCTTTGATTTTTTTTTTTAAAGAAGGTATGTTTATATATCCACAGCTGAGCTTTATCAAGCTTATCCCCGCTGACCACTTTAATGGTAATTCTCACTGAAACTGACAACTAAGAAGCGGACAAAAGACAGATAATAAGCTGCTGCGAACATGTAGACTTAAGCTCAATACCGCGGTGGAACCAGATCTACCAGACAGCTGGAAGCTCTCTCTCTCTCACCAGTATGCTCTTCCAGAGCAGCAGCAGCACCTTCTTCATGGGGAAGTGAGGGGCGTGGCCGCTGCAGAACTTGGTTACCATGCCGAACAGCATGACGGAGATGGGCTCGTTGTTGTACAGGGGAGAGCCTGGAGGAGAGCGACGACACAGGAGACATCTGGCGGTCAAGACTGGTCTGCTCATGGGTGTTGATGTGAAACGGTGCAACAGCAACCGTGTGTGAGCACTACCGCAACACACATACTGCTACTAACACACAGTGCTACTAACACACACACACACACTCTTACCCAGCTCTGTTTTGAAGGTCTCCCTGGTGGCTCTCCATTCAGGTGGATCAGCTGGGTCGTCCTGCTGAATGGTCTCCACCATCAGGTACATGATGTTGAGCAGCACCCTGCAGCAGATGAACACATCCATGAGCGATGAGACGACACAAATGCAGACGCAAGCACGTGGGCGTACACACACACACACACACACACACCTGAGGTCTGTGCTGTCTGCCAGGGAGATCGCTGGCTTCCTCACTGCACTGCTACAGGCAGCGCTGTTGCTGTGAGAGACATGAAAATCCTTAATCCACCATCATTTTCACCCTGGATAAATCTCTCCAGCACTTTCGATAGAGAGAGAGAGAAAACAAACGTACTCAATCTCCATGTTGAGCAGCTCCACCAGGGCAGAGAAGGTCCCCACCTCCAGCAGCAGGAAGATGTTGTACCTCATCCAGTGCTGCACCTCTGCCTCGGAGCTGCACTCAGCAAATGCACCTGCAGACCCACGGGCAGGAGAACATGATGGCGGAACCTCACAGGACGTTGTCAGCATTAACAAGAGAGACTCGTCTCTTTACAGGGGTTTTGTTTCGATGGGCAACTCATTTTCATTGAGTCTCTGCAACTCATGTCCCTCTCCTTTCTACTGTACAGGAATGTAATTTATTTACCCTGCTACATAGATTTGAATGAAAAGCCCAAGCTTTCACTAATTGCTCCATGTTTCTCAATCTTGAATCTAGTATCATATATGATGACATCATTCTGGTATTATAATGACACAATATGATATCAAATCATCTAAATAATTGAAAACTGGGACAGGTGACAGCAGTTGGACATGATGAGGGGGCGCACCCTGGGCCATGTAGAGGATGGCTCTGGCCACCTTCAGACGCTTCTCCCGAGCGATCACCTCCAGACCGTCCAGGAGCCGCATGGCGTGGGCCTTGTGCTGAGCAGCATCTAGCTCCGTCCATTTCTTCTCTGAAACTGGAAGACAGCAGACAAAACAAAGATGAATTGTTACATCCTGCATTCAAGCATAAAGCGAATAGAATCAGTGATCGTTTTAAGGGCATTTTGACCAAAATAAGGTGACATCACAGCATTATAGTGAAGGAGCAACTAAGTGTTGCCAGACATCTATAACCCAGGGGCTGTTAAAGAGGGTATAATATAATGACAGGTGTGCTCACCGTGGGTTCTGAAGTCTTCCTCAAAACATTTCCTATTGAGAACAAACTCTGGTGCCTCTGTGTAACTGTACAACTCTAAAAACAAAAGAATGAAAATTATGCATTTTAAAAGACACAGTGACAAGAGTAATATACACTGGTATTAAATACTGAGACGGCGATGTACGACACGAAATTATTTATGGACAAATGACGTAAGAGAAAGACCACACCTGATAGCTCTACCGCCCACTTGTCTGTGTCGGCATACTCAAACTCAAGATCCGGAGACTCGGAGAATCCCTGTGTAAAAGCACATTTGAAATATATAGATAGTATACATTTTCATGTTATAAATACCCTAACTACACTGCCAGACACGTCATAGCAGGGATTAATTAAGAAATACAAACAGGATTAAAGTCGCTGCTTGATCAGTCAAAAAAGTAAGCGACCTAAGAAATCCTAACATTCTTAGCTAAGAACATAGTATGCAAAGATAGAAAGCAGCTAGCATAAAAACCTTCCTAATCATAATTACATGAAACTACAGCAGCTGATCAGTCCACTGCCCTGCTGCTAGCTAGCTAAAATAGCTAGCCAGCTACGTTTGCTCCATGTATATGCTATGCTAGCGTGCTGTATTAGCTGCTAGACTAGGCTTAAGACAAATCAGAACAATATCGCCTCAACATAGTCCATGCGGAAGAAAATGTGTAAGAATTTTTCATTCCATACCTCGGAATCTTTTCTTTGATTGCGAACAAATTCTCCCCGGCTCTTGTTAGGTAACATAGCTCTCTGTTTATTGTTGACAATCAATCCACCACCATTTCCACCGACGTCCATCTTTGATTCACGAGTAAAGTTTTTTTGACACATTAACGTAATACCTCTCGCGAGAGTATTTCTAACGAGTTGCGGTGCGCTCAGTTGTCACAGCTGGTTGTTCATCTGCTTTAAAATATTTACTTAATAAATCTAAGCATTGAGGAGATAAGTAAACTTAAAGCCAATTTGGAGCGTTTACAAAAATAATTTTATTAAAAAAATTTTTAAAGAGGGACACAAATCATAGCCAGACTCAATTGATTAGAAACCGACCTATACAAGTTTTGCTTCTCAAAACACTGTCATTCAGCACTTTTCACGTTGCATGTATATATGTACATACATAAACATGTTATTATAAAGCATCCATGGCGAAATAGGCATCTACTCCACTGACCTGGATTTGATTCTGCACCCTGTTTGCTCTGGATTACTGAAAAGGACTTGAGCTACCATATTTGTATTAGCGACTCTTGACTGGAAGCATTACTTACATGAACTAGAGAGGGGAAATTGTAGGGTGTGCTTGCTTGCGTCGGTTGCACAGGGGTCCGTTTTTGAATGACATTTTTAAAACTGATATTTCTGTATATTTTATATAAAAATGCATACTTATTATTTATAAAAATTACATAGATTTAAAAGCATTTTTTTTTTGCTGCTCATTCACAACTGAAAATACGAGTGAAGTGTAGAATGAAATAGATCTTATTTCCCCTGCAAAAGGCATCCTCATCGTTGAATCAAAACGAATAAATTTGGCAGACCGGTGTAAAAATTGCCATAATCTCTATGACGTAAACGTCCTTTTTAGTTTTTCCCTTCTCGTGATATTTTCATGCATTTAGCCTACTCATTGCATTCATTCATGAATAAAGAACCCCCTTTGAAGATTATTCTACGGCGTTACCGGCAGTAGAAGATTGAATCGCGATTCAAACAGTACCATCTTCTAACTGAAAATATGCCCCCAAAAACGTAAATAAACTTGACATTTATTTAGTGGAAAATCGCTTTCATGAAAAGCTCACTGGTAGCGATCATTAAGTAACAACAGTAACAACGCAAAGTGCGCTATCCCTGTGTGGAGAAGCTGCCCCGGTATATTGTACTACTACAGTACAGTAGACTACTGCTGTGTTCGTCTTGGTAGCGATTGCGTTGGTTGAATTGGATTGAACGTTCCGTTGTACGGTTTAGGCTGAAATTAATTATTTTCATGAACAGATTGACAAAGTTTAGGCTGTGGCAATGAGGTTAAGGTTAGCAGTTAGATAGACTTTTGATTTAAGTAAGGGGAGTGCCGAACATGTTCTGTCGCCGTTTGACTTCCTACAGCTGTGTGGATGTTTTTGTAGTGTCTCACGTAGGCTACAGACAGCGTTGCAGTGAGCTACACTGGTTTGAAACCACAGGTAATGATAATTTCACCCACAAATCGTTTACTTGTAATGTAATGTCATAATAAATCCTACAACGAAAATGTATTTGTGAGGAATGTTTATTTTAAAGATTGAAAACAGATGCATCATAGACCACTATAGTATGTATTGCCCGGGCAACAGAGGCTAATGTCATGATGCTAATGCTTCAGTGAAATAGTAGACTACCGTTTCCAAAAGTAGATGTGGGCCTACTTCCTTAATAATATCAGCTAATATTGTACATTACATTTCATAATTGTGTTTCACATCACAAAGTAAAATGAGTAAATAGTTATCACCCTGGCCTCTTTGCTTGTGGCGTTACTGCAGCTGCCTTGCAGTAAAGCTATAGTTAGCCTAGCTATCCCCCAAGTTAACAGATGTGAAACAAATGTTCTGCTAAAGGTAGTCACGCGTGTTTTCGTGACGTTAGTGACGCAGTGACGTTAGTAACGTCAGTGACTGTGGCTAGCAAATTAGCCACCGTTAGCTTCACTTTTCGCCACAAAAACTTAACTGAAGCCTAAACCATGCAACGGAACGTAAATTCCAATAGAAGCAACTCAATCGCTACCAAGACGAAACTTTTGACACCGCCGTTGTGTATGTAGTCCAAATATTGACTGAGTATAGGGGGGCGAAAATAAATAATAACTAGAAAAGGCTGTTCCTGCGAAACAGCAGTGAGAATGCTGAAAACCTGAATGGGGATAGCTGACCATGCTAAAAAAGCTGAAAATAGTGAAAATTTAGTCGAAAGTTATAAGCTGAAGCTTCAAAGCGCCCGAAAGGTATTTTTGAAAGGGGCAGGAGCTGGACGAAGGCATAAAACTACAGAAAAGAGAAGAACAATGCAAAAAGAGAAATAATTCAGAAGAATTTGAAAATTTAGTAGAAAGTCATTTGCTCAGGTTTCAAAAGGTCTGAAATGTATTTTAGAGATGACCTGGAGCTAACTGATTAAAATGCTGCAAAATAAATAATAATAAATATATATGTGAGAGAACAAAGGTTGTGCTCTCGCCGAAGGCTTGAGCACACCCAATAATGCATTATTTGTAATGCGCCTTTCTTGCACTCAAAGCCCTTTACCCTCCCTCTCTACCTCTCTACCGCTCTCCCTTCATCATCCCTCTCTCCTCCTCCTCCCGCCTCTCTCTCCTCCTCCTCTCTCTCTCTCTCCTCCCCCCTCTCTCTCTCTCTCCTCCCCTCCTCTCCCCTCTCTCTCCTCCTCCTCTCTCTCTCTCCTCCCCTCCTCCCCTCCTCCCCCCTCTCTCTCCTCCCCTCCTCCCCCCTCTCTCTCCTCCCCTCCTCCCCCCTCCCCTCCTCCCCTCCTCGCCCCTCCCCTCCTCCCCCCTCCCCTCCTCCCCTCTCCCTCTCCTCCCCTCCTCGCCCCTCTCTCTCCTCCCCCCTCTCCCCCAGGCTGGTGATGCAGGGCTATCGTTCTCCCCTACAGGCGGAGGACCTGTGGTCCCTGAGAGAGGAGGACAGCTCAGAGAGGATCATCTCTGACCTGGACAGGGAGTGGACCCGCCAGTGTGCCAAGCTGCAGCAGTGAGACTTTAGGACAACACACCCAATGCTGTGCTACATATAACTATATACACACCATAGTACAGATTAGAGAGAGAAAGTACTGTTTATCGTTTACAAAATACCATAGTGCTGCATCTGACTCTCATCTCCTCCCCACTTTTCTCCTCTCCTCCCCCTCCTCTCCTTCCCCCTCTTCTCCTCTCATCTCCTCCCCCCTCCTCTCATCACCTCCCTCCTCTCCTCCCCCCTCTTCTCTTCACCTCTCCTCCCCCCTCCTCTCCACTCCTCTCCTTCCTCCTCCTCTCGTCACCTCCCTCCTCTCCTCTCATGACCTCCTCTCCTTCCCCCTCTTCTCCTCTCATCTCCTCCCCCCTCCTCTCATCACCTCCCTCCTCTCCTCCCCCCTCTTCTCTTCACCTCTCCTCCCCCCTCCTCTCCACTCCTCTCCTTCCTCCTCCTCTCGTCACCTCCCTCCTCTCCTCTCATGACCTCCTCTCCTTCCCCCTCTTCTCCTCTCATCTCCTCCCCCCTCCTCTCATCACCTCCCTCCTCTCCTCCCCCCTCTTCTCTTCACCTCTCCTCCCCCCTCCACTCCTCTCCTTCCTCCTCCTCTCGTCACCTCCCTCCTCCTCTCCTCTCCTTCCCCCTCTTCTCCTCTCCCCTCCCCCCTCCCCCTTCCCTCCCCCCCCCCCCCTCTCCAGGAAGGAGCGCAGCGCGGGGGGTCCGGGGGCTCCCAGGCTGACGGAGCAGACCCAGCTGCTGACCAAGCTGAGGCGGGAGCAGAGCTCCGGGGCGTGCCTCCTCCGGACGCTGGCCCAGAGCTTCGGACCCTACTTCCTGACCGGCACCCTCTGCCTCGTCATCCACGACGCCTTCATGTTCGCCCTGCCACAGGTGCTCAGGTGAGCCGCGGCCTGAGTGTGTGTGTGTGTCTGTGTGTGTGTCGCTCTGGATAAGAGCGTCTGCTAAATGACTAAATGTGTGTGTGTGTGGAGGGAGGTTGTAAGAGTGTGTGTCAAGGACCCAACACCGTCTGTAAACAACCAAGCCATTGCGATAACACCCCCCCCCCCCCAAAAAAAAGGAAATATACAAAACAAAGACATCCCATAGCCATCCTAACCTCCCCCCCCCCACAGTCTGCTGCTGGGCTTCATGCGAGACGAGGACGCCCCCTTGTGGAAGGGCTACATGTACGCCTTCCTCATGTTCCTGCTGTCCAGCCTGCAGTCGCTGTTCAACCACCAGTACATGTACTGCTGCTTCACCGTGGGCATGAGGGTGAAGACCGCCGTCATGGGCCTGGTCTACAGGAAGGTGAGGAAGGAGAGGGACCGCAACTCCCATGATCCCGTGGGGGGGGTGAGGGGGGGGTGAGGGGGGAGCTGTGCTGTGACCGTCAAGTAATTTTTCATTTGTTTATGTCCGAATATCTTTTTGGTCCATTCACTTGTTCGTGCATCCATCCATGAGCCCTTTTTATCCACCTGCCCCCCCCCCCCCCCCCCCCCCACACACACACACACACACCACACCAGTCTTTAGTGATTAACAGCGCTGCGCGGCGTTCCTGCACGGTGGGTGAGATCGTTAACCTGGTGTCCGCCGACACCCAGAAGCTCATGGACTTTGTAGTTTACTTCAACGCCGTGTGGGTCGCTCCCATCGAGATCGGCCTCTGCCTTTTCTTCCTGTGGCAGGTAACAGCAAAACACACACACACACACACTGTAATATCTACCTCCTTATCAATAAAATGTCTGGTCATTTGAAGTCCTGTCTCTCTCTCTCTCGTTTCTCTCTGGCTTGTTTCTTATCCTTCTTTCTGATATTTCTTTTTTTCTTTTTACTTTGACCACATTTCTGTTCTCGTTTCGCTCTCTCCGTTTCCCCGGGCGACAGCGTCTGGGCCCGTCCGCATTGGCGGGCATCGCCACGGTGATCCTCATATTCCCCCTCAACGGCTTCATCGCCAAAATGAGAAGCAAGCTGCAGGTGAACACACACACACACATATAATGGATGAACACACACACACACATAATGGATGAACTCACTCAAACACACAAACATATAATGGATGAACACACTCAAACACACACACATATAATGGATGAACACACTCAAACACACACACACATATAATGGATGAACACACACACACACACACACACACACACACACACACACACACACACACACACACACACACACACACACACACACACACACACACACACACACACATAATAGATGAACACACACACACACATATAATGGATGAACACACTCAAACACATATAATGGATGAACACACTCAAACACACACACATTTAATGGATGAACACACACACACACCTATAATGGATGAACACACTCAAACACAGGGATTGAAACTGTTGGTGACAGTTCTTTTTTTGTCTGCATGAGTGTTTTCACAAACTCAGTAGCCTTATGGGAGCTCCTGTGCTGGGTTGGTTGAGTTCAGTGTTGGGTCTCGTGCAGAACCTTAGTCCTTCCCAGCTGGTTTAGATTGAACGAGACAACAGCCAGAGCGCGCCTCCGACTCCAGACCCTCTTTGGTGCTTCCACGTTACACGTGCAGGACAGCCACGGAAAATAGATCCTATTAAAACCACAAATGTTCTCATTGTCCCCCCCCCCACAGTTTAAGTGACATAATTTCTTAACTTGTTTATTTACATTGACACGTAAATTAATTAATGCTGGGTCATATTGAGAGAAAGAAGTATTTCCTTATGTTTCCGAACACGGACAGGACAAAAAAGACACTTAACGGAACTGTCTTTTGAGATTATTTTTCCGCCAGTTTGAAATTCTTTGCAACACAGCTACATTCAGATTCAGCTGGACATTCAACTGGATTGCTGGATCTACGGAGCAGCCTAGTTCAGCGGTACAAATGATCTTGGTTACTTAGTCTAACTGGGACACCATTAAACCACAGTAATGGGACGGAACTCTTGCCGAAATGTGTTCTTTGTGAAAATCCTGTCTGGATTTTCCTTAATCGACATTGATGGAGTACCTCCCTTTTCGCATATAAACGTCCGATATCTAGGCGTAACTTTTCGATTGACACCTCATTCGACCCAATAGGAGCATCCATGTCCTGTCCATAGCCAACGAGAGTGCGGATTGAAAGAAGGTTCCACCCCCCTTTGCTTTGGGTAAATATCGAGCCAATTGCATCCGATTATGTGGATGACTGGCAACATCAGTAACCAGTGGAATTCTGAAAACAATCACATGCCGATTTAGTGGGAAGTTTTAAAGCTGCAAGAAATCCATGCCTCTAGCTGGCTGCTAGCCAACTAATTCCCCGGGTTTTGTGTCCATACACATAAGGTGAAAAGTAGGCTATAGTTTTGTAACCGTTGACACTTGTGGAATTTGAATTATGGCGAAACAGACGAAGAAAACAAAATCATCTGCTACACCCATCAAAAAAATTACTGAAAGCGATGAGTCTTGGGATGAAACTTCAGACTTGAGTTCTGAAGAATCCAACGTTTTCTCAGAGGCAGAGGAAATGTTTCTGGAGGGAGAAGACATTACTCTCGACAAGTATTTTCTTATATAACATATTACTTTATATTCAGCATTTGAATTATGCATACACATTTTGTATGAGGTGAGATTAGTGTCAGAATTCTGAAATCTTCAAAGACACGCTTTGTAACACCACGATGCGGAAAGAACAGTTTTGCAAGCTTGTAAAATAAATGTGCAAGTTTGTAGTACAAATTTTCAAGGTTGAAAAGCACAACAATTCAGTTATGAGTATTCAAAACTTGTATCCGCGAAGGTTTGAAACTGTGAAAACGGAGACGGATTTGATAGCCTACATAAAAATGATATCCTAAATAATACCCCTTTGTTGACATGGAAGAGGGTTGTGTCTCATTGTGTGAACTGCTTATATGTGAGGCCACGTGTTGTAAAAAGGTAGAATACAGAAAAGATGGAAAAGCTTTGTAAACAACTGTTATTTCTTTGTTATTTCTTAATTTTTTCATTATAGCCAATTATTTGAGGGAGACTCAGATAGCGATTGGAAGCCGGAAATTTCTCCCTCGCCCAGCAAGCGACCACGTAAAGCTAAGCGTCAGGACAGCACCTCATCAAGCGAGGGGCCCCTTCCCCCAACTCCCCAGCGAGGCTCTGCTAGCAAGAGAAGACCGAGAGGCAGAGCACGGGGGATGGGCAACAGCGGCAGAGTTGGAACGCCAACGAAAACATTTGGAGAGAAATGGAATGATGTTGACGTTCCGGATATAACCCCACTACAGCCCACCTTCAGACCCATCAACCCACCTGGACCCCAGCTCATCCGGACAGCTAGCTACACCGCCCTGCAGCTTTACCAACTGTTTTTTACTAACTCTGTTTTACAGAGGATAATTCAAAACACCAATTGTTATGCTTCCACTCACAACTCGACATCCACTAAACCGTGGATTGACTTGACATTGCAGGACATGTTTTCCTTCATGTCCCTGGTCATCTACATGGGTTTAGTCAAATGCAGTTCGTTGACTGATTACTGGCGAAGGAATAAACTGTACAACTTGCGGTTCCCAAAACAGGTAATGACCGGTAAGAAGTTCCTCAGAATCACCCGAGTCATTCACATCAGTAGCATAGCGCAGGATGCAGCAAACGACAAGAAGAAAGGTACAGCAGCCTACGACCGTCTTTGCAAAATAAAGCCTCTCTACCAAGAGATTAGAGAGGCCTGCCAAAGGAACTATCACCCTGACCAGGATATTGCCATCGACGAGCGGATGGTTGCCTCCAAAGCCCGCACTGGGCTCAAACAGTACATGAAAAATAAGCCTGTTCGCTGGGGATACAAACTGTTTGTCCTGGCTGACTCCAAGAGCGGTTATACATGGGACTTTTTTGTCTACGAGGGAAAGGTTCCGGGAACCAGCGGCAAGGGGATGAGTTACGAGTCGGTAATGGAACTGGCGGACACGCGCTTGCTGGGCACCGGGTACAAACTTTTCGTCGACAATTTCTACACGAGTCCCACCCTTTTCCGCGACCTCCTTCAGAAGAGGATCTGGGCGTGCGGGACCATCCGCACGCACACCATCGGATTCCCGAGAACGAGCGCCAACGGCCTGGACTCGAAATCTCCCCGGGGCAGCATCCGCTGGATCAGGAAGGACTCGCTCCTGTTTGTCCAGTGGCGAGACACGAGGGACGTGTCGCTCTGTTCCACGCTCCACACGGCGCACTCGGGGGACACCGTCAAGAGGAGGGTCAAAAATGCCGATCAGGGCTGGGAGATTAAACATGTCCCAGTTCCACCAGTGGTAAAGGAGTACAACGAGTATGTACTATATATTCAACTGTGTTTTATGCTTTTTAAAATGTAATATGTGTGGTAGATATCTATATATAGATAGATATATATAGATCTATATACATGTGTGTTTTGATACATTTCTCTCAGCATGTTGTTTCTTCTTCTGTCCTACAGGTGTATGGGTGGAGTGGACCTCTCTGACGCCCTGATAGGGTACTATTCAGTCAGGCACAAGACCCAGCGGTGGTACAAGACCTTCTTGTATCATTTCATGGACATTGCGATTGTGAACGCCTTCATCCTCTACAAAGACATCCAAAAGCGTAAAGGAGAGAAACCTCTGACGCAGAAGATCTTCAGAGAGACCCTCGTCGAGGAGCTGGCGGAGGTGGGCTGTCAATACGCGGCCGATCCCGGCTCTTCGTCTCCAAACACGACATCTGTTGCTCCAGATAAGACACACCACAGGCTAGTGTACATCTGTGGAGACAGCACCAAAGGTCGGCAGAGGTGCAAGCACTGTGGTGTACAGACGCCAGTGAAGTGCTCCTCCTGTGACATGGCGTTGTGCTTTGTCTCCAAACGTGACTGCTACAACGCCTGGCATGACGCTCAAACACTGGAAAAGCTGGAGCTGTAAATATGTGGGTGTGAAAATGGATGTGAAAAGTTTTTCTTTTATAAAACTTGTTTTCCACAGTAGCACTTGTTCTGACTCGTATGTACAACGTTTCGTTTCAAGAAGGGGAAAGAAGCAGTATAAAGTGTTTTATGCTACAGTTACTCTGCGTCAGGGTAGGTCTGGATAGTGGATGGGATGGCTGTAAGTGTCACCTTTCAGTAGAGAGAAATGTCTGGATTAGGGATGCTCCGATCTGATCAGCGCCGATCCATATCGGCCGATATTCCCATTATCGGTTTTGATCGGTGTTCTCAAAACGGCCAATCAAACATGGCCGATCAGATGACATAAAATCTGCGAGAACTACTATGAGACGTTTCAATAAAACGTTAGATAGGCATTTCAGGCCGCCAATGGTAAGAAATGATTCTTTAACCTTTAGATGCGTGAGTTCTAAATATTTCCGACGCTTCCACCAGAGTTTGTTTTCCAAAACGGAAGCTAGCTAGCTTTAGTTAGCTTCCGTTACCTAGCAACCTAGCATAATACTCGTAGCAATGCTACTACCTGCTAGTGTTACTTGTTAGCCTCTAATTGTACATTTTGAAGCCATACTATAGCGTTTGTCATAGTTTTTGCCTATCGGAAAATAGTCGGTTGGAATTTTCAGAATCGCACATGTGCGACGTTACTCTGTGAGACCCGCATTCGAACGAAAACAGTCACGGACAGCCACTGCTTTTTGGAAGGCCAATAAAGACCTCTTTCCTGCTCTCGCACAAGCAGCACGAGTCTTCCTCCACACCTTGTACAAGTGTAGATGGCGAGCGACTTTTCCTCGTGTTCCGTAACCATGTCCCCCGTGCCTCCTCGTGTTCCGTAACCATGTGCCTCCGTGTGTTCCGTAACCATGTCCCCCGTGCCTCCGTGTGTTCCGTAACCATGTCCCCCGTGCCTCCGTGTGTTCCGTAACCATGTCCCCCGTGCCTCCGTGTGTTCCGTAACCATGTCCCCCGTGCCTCCGTGTGTTCCGTAACCATGTCCCCCGTGCCTCCTCGTGTTCCGTAACCATGTCCCCCGTGCCTCCTCGTGTTCCGTAACCATGTCCGCCCGTGCCTCCTCGTGTTCCGTAACCATGTGCCTCCTCGTGTTCCGTAACCATGTGCCTCCTCGTGTTCCGTAACCATGTCCCCCGTGCCTCCTCGTGTTCTGTAACCATGTCCCCCGTGCCTCCTTGTGTTCCGTAACCATGTGCCTCCGTGTGTTCCGTAACCATGTCCCCCGTGCCTCCTCGCGTTCCCAGGAGGTTCAGATGAAGTCTGAGTAATTTCGTTTACTAATGTCAGAATAAATCCTACAACGAAAATGTATATGTGAGGAATGTTTATTTTAACGATTGAAAACAGATAACGCTACATCATAGACTACTGTAGTATGTGTTGCCCGGGCAACACAGGCTAATGTCATGATGCTAATACTTCAGTGAAATAGTTGACTACTGTTTCCGAAAGTAGATGTACTTCCTTAATAATATCAGCTTATACTGTACATTACACATCACAATTGTGTGTCATATCACAAAGTAAAATGAGTAAATAGTTATCACCCTAGCCTCTTTGCTTGTGGCGTTTCTGCAGCTGCCTTGCAGTAAAGCTACAGTTAGCCTAGTTATCCCCCAAGTTAACAGATGCGAAACGAATGTTCTGCCAAAGGTAGTCACGCGTGTTTTCGTGACGTTAGTGACGTAGTGACGTTAGTAACGTAAGTGACTGTGGCTAGCAAATTAGCCACAGTTAGCTTCACTTTTCGCCACAAAAACTTAACTTAAGCCTAAACCATGCAACGGAACGTAAATTCCAATAGAAGCAACTCAATCGCTACCAAGACGAAACTTTTGACACCTACGTTGTCTATGTAGGCCAAATATTGACTGAGTTTTAGGGGGGCAAAAAGAATAATAAAAATAATATATATGTGAGAACAAAGGTTGTGCTCTCGCCGAAGGCTTGAGCACACCCAATAAATTGGTTATTCATGGTACTTTACAAAGTTCTTGCCAATGACTTAAAGCTACATTTCATAACTACTGTATCTGAGATGTTTATCAGTTTTGATTAATATAACCAATCCTGACCCATTTGTTAGCTTTACATACCCTACAACTGGACAGTTGGAATAATACAATATCTGAAGCATTTTATTTCAGACACATAAAAGTTTATTAAAGGGATCAGTGCACACCAACCAACAGATAAATGAAGAAACTGAAGTAGAAGCCTCGAATCACAGCTCACTCATATGATACATAGAAAAACAGACATCTAGACTACACTCTATGCATCTTGTGTTAGCAATGCTCAAACTGTTACATTTGTGCGGGAATATGACAGAACCTGCAACCTTTACAACACTGAAATCACAGGAACAGTTGCTTTGAATAGTTTGAATGAACACATCAAATCAGCTCACTGCACAGATAAATATATACCTTTGTGAACAAAAACTAAATGTTTTCCAACAAAATATTTTTCTAACCAGCAGTATTTGTCAGTTTGACACATTCATTTAATTGTAATGGTTTTGACAGCATCAACGACACTATTCCTATGGAACACTTTATTAATTTGACATCATAGGCATTCTAATCAAGCCAATGCATATGAAGGCAAATATTCTGAACCATAAACTTGATGACATCCTTTAGGTGATGACATCATAAACTTGATGACATCCTTTAGGTGATGACATCATTAACGTGATGACATCCTTTAGGTAGTGCATCTGAAGAGAACATCAAGGGGGACAGTGTACATTAAAAATACCCAATAACATACACAATACTAAACTAGTCTCTACATTGAGAGGTAGTTTCCCAAGAATCTAAAACTGTGCCTGTATGTCATGTTATAGCTCAAGTAACATTTTTATCAAAATGCTTAGACAAAAGCCGTTTGGTACCATAAACAACTAAAAAGCCTTCACACTAAAAATGTATGCCCATGTTGGTGCATAGCCATTATATTGCAGAGTAGGAACCATGAAGGGCAATTCTATACTGTAGGGAACAGTATCCAGTTGGGTGATGGAATATACACAAGTTAATGAGTCACAAGGCACTGTCATTGGACCGGTAACCATAGTTACAACACCCATACCTGCCAACAACCACCTCCTCGAAAGTCCTTGGTTATAGTGCAAATATAAAAGCAGTTCACTTCACAGTAGAATTAGCTAATATATCTCTTCAGTGTATTTTTCATATGGCTAAAACCAAAGCAGTGAGAGGATAAGAAAATAATCTGAAACCGAAGCAATCCCCTCAGTTCTCACATACGCGAGTGGAGGACTTACGTGTTCGTCCTTCTGGATTCCTCTGGGAGCTAGCCCTACTGAGGCCGGCATATGAACTGTCACAATTTAAATCTATCAAACTTGATGTATAGTCTCTCTTCCGTTAACAGCGATGATAGTACGAGTTGCTGCCTATGCGATGACGGCGTGAAAACATGGATGTGGATGCAGACACAACACAGAAGGACAACATGGTGATCAGGAGGGTTAAAGTATTAAGTCACACAAAGTAACGCTACAACAACCAGAAAACAACAGTATTATGAAAAAGATTCGTCAATTCAAAAACTCAACAGATTTTGCACCCCCCAATAGAATTAGATTTGTGAATAATGAAATACTAAGAACGGATAAGAGGCAACTCTTACTCCGTTAGTCAGAAAATGTCAGAAAAAATGAATCAAAACGTTTTGAATGATTTTGTTTTTGATCTAGAGGTTGTGACATTGGTACAAAACCAGCACTTGCATTTCCATTCTATGCATACAGTACATGTTTATACCAAGGCTCTTATATATCACAGTCCTAAACACTGACTGTGAACCAGCAAAATGTGAGCTGCATGGAAAACACAGTACCAACACATGCTGTATGTACAGTAACTGCCTTGGTACATCTACCCAGGGCAGACAATGCTCCACTACACAGCGATCACTGCACAGCTTTGGATTTCTAAATCTTAAAACGAAAGACAGAGGTGTCGGATTTCAAATGTTCAAGCAGAGAAGAAAGTGTGTGAAACGTCGTAAGTCTTTTATGAAGAGGTCATTGCCTCATGCTCCTGGAATGAATACTCGGAATGCAGGGACATCCAATCAAAAAGCAAGTGCATCTTTACCACAATTTACCCCTTCACCTAACAATCATTTGGCACAAATATATTAACATTATAATATATACTCTTAACACTTAGTAAGTACCCCTAACAGTTAAATTCTTGATTAAAAAGGGCTACTCTAGGGAGTAGTTAATACGGTAGAGATACAGTATGTGTGTGCAAGGAAATACCTCAAGTAGACAGCAGGCATTAGGTACTGTACTGTAATTGGTCATTCATGACCAGTGAGGTCCTATCTGTCTAGCTGCTGTGGAGGTGTGTGGTTATGTACATGTGTGTAAACAAAACTAAAATAATTTCTTCTTCTCAGTGCACGGAACAGCAAGTGAAGCAGGAGGACACTCTCTGTGTGGCGACAGGACTATTCAACTGCTTCATTCAAATACATAATATTGTGTTATTGTGCCTCTTGGGAAACGTTTTTAAAATACAAAATATAAAATATATATTTTTAATACGTCTTCTACCATTCTATCGTACGTTGTGACCATTTGGTAGTTTTGTCCTGATGGTGGACAGTGGCCCACTAATACCTGTGAAGACAAAAAGGAAAAATAGAGTTAACTATTAAATCCTGCAAACAGTCATTTAAAATGTTAGTCGTTAATCACATCACATTTCCCATAATCCATTTAGCAGACGATTTTATCCATAAGAACTTACAAAAGTGCACATACAGTACAAGTGCTGCAGTTGAAATGTTACGGGTTTTGTATACTATTGACAAATACTATTGTATCTTGTCGGAGGGGAGGTGATTACCTGTAGTAGTTGGGTTTGAAGGGTCCATTCTTGTTGAGGCCCAGGTACTTGGCCTGATCATCGGAGAGTTCTGTCAGGTGGGCGTCGAAGGTGGGCAGGTGCAGGCTGGCAACATACTCATCTGGAACACAAACAGGTACCTTACATAAGAGGTGAACAAGCGTTCACAGCAAAGAGTCATTCACTGCAGGGTTCACCGCAGGTATTCTAAACTACAAACAAACAAACATCTACATACAACATGAAACTGTGAACTATGTCCCTGCAGCTAATATTATGTCCATGTAGCTAGTACTATCTCTGTAGCAAGTAGTAAGTTCCTGTAGCTAGTATTATTTCAGTTGTTTAATTCAGTAACACTGCTAAGACTTGTAATGACACCTATCAAACACTAGAGGATATGTGCAAGGCTTAAGACTGCAATATGCTTCTGCGTCTCCGTTTACGGATAGGCGGGCGCACGGATACGCACGGATACGGACGGATACGGACAGATACGGACGGATACGGACGGATACGGACGGATACGGACGGATACGGACGGATACGGACGGATACGGACGGATACGGACGGATACGGACGGATACGGACGGATAGACTGCGTTTATGGTTCTCCGTAGGCTGTGGGTGCTGAAAACAATTCACCGCCAGAAGAGTAAGTGGCGCAACGGTTTTTTGTAAATCGTTGTGGAGTGTTTATTTACGTAGGTTATCGAGAAGTCGGAGCAAATTTACAAATTAGCCGTTTCATCAATAAAATACGCACATTTTCAGCAACTACAGTGCCCATTTCTCGTCACATTTTAATTCAGATGCTGATTTACATGTACAGTTTAGCTGAAATATGAATTGTGAAAACTTACAGCAATGGCGGTCAAAGGATTCTGTTCGTCCTGTTTATCCCGGCAACCCCGCCCCCGCCCCTGACGCAAGCGATTCTTAATACTGACCAATCACAGCCAAGGGGGTCTCCGTAGCTCACGACGGATAGTTAGAAAATTCAGGAGGTGCACGTCGAGCTCTCCGGGGCTCTCCGAGGGCTGACGGAGAGCTCGTAGAGGGCGTTCCTCGGAGAAGAGGGCGTTCCCATGTGTCCGTTTTTCGAAAAACGCAGAAGCATATATAAGCCTTTAAAATAAGGCCTCTGCACATCACTGGTAAAACTAGCTTGCAGAAATACACTCGATAACGTCAAGAAGGTAGGGAAAATCTCTCGGCTAGATACTCATGTCTATGAGCTGAAGCATGTGATCTCATTTAATCATAAACCCTGATTGAATGACCACTAACAATAATCCCACCACTAAAGGTTGTTAAAAAAAATTAAAAAAAAAGATTAGCAGGCAATACTCAAAACACTGAGAACACATTCTCACCCATCTTCTTGGGCAGCAAGTAAACATCCTGTTTGTAACGGCCCTCTGGAGCGTTGTACAACTCGATGAGGGCAAGAGCCTGCAACACAACCACACAGCCCACGCACTGAATCAACACATGAACCAAGACACGAGCGCACACAGCAATACTTAAAACACAGAGAAGTATCCTAAACATGAAGAAAAAAAAGACGTTGATAAATAAAGTAGCAGAGAAGTTGATGTTATCTGAGCAGGGGCATCGACAGTGTGCTCCCCTCACTTTAGCCTTAATCTAAACCAGATGTAGCCAGTTGAGGTTTAAGTCCTCATCAGCCAGCTAAGTTATTATTAGCACTATCAGGTCAATACACCCTGTTATCTCCTACCACACCGCTAATGAACATAACTAGGAGACAGGAGGAAACAGGAGACCAAGTGCCAGAAGCACACTGGCTGGAAGATGGTAGGAGCAACTCACTGGGCTGTGCGACTGACAGAGGCAGAACATGAGTGCGTGTGTGGATGTATTTGTGTGTGTCGTGCACGCACGTGGTTGTATGTGTGTGGTGTGTGTGGTATGCGTGTAGGGGAAGGGTATAGCTCAGCAGTAGAGCGTATGACTGGAGATCTAAAAGGTTGCAGGTTCAAATGCCCCTCCGTGTGTGTCTTTGGATGAAAGTGTCTGCTAAATGACTACGTTATGAAGCCATTATACGTGTGTTATGTGTGTGAGGCACGCGTGGAGCCCCCTGTCACCTGGGTGGTGGCGGTGATTGACAGGACGAAGGTGGGGACGGTGGAGCAGCTGAGGTTCAGGAGGCGACCCTGAAGGAGACAAGACCTGCGTCAGCTGCACCTGAGGAACCAGCATCAGTGTGTGGAGGAACAGGTGTGCGAGGGTATAGGTTTGACAATTCTGGTGAGAACCCAAAGTCACCACTAGTACAGTACATGAAGGAAGAACAGAACTATGGAGGGCATTTTCCTGGTCCTCACAACTTCAAGTGCTATGGCTAAGGGGGGGATTAGGTTTTTGTTTCCAGGTTAGGGTTAGAATTAGTGTTAAGGTTAGAATTACATTAAGGGTTAAGATTAGGGTTAGGGATAACACGACTTTGAATGGGAGTGAATTGTAGGTCGTCATTCGTATAGTAAAACAAGCGTGTTAGTTTGCTAGTGTGTGTGTGTGTGTTCTAACCTCAGCCAGCAGGATGACCCTCTTGCCGTCAGGCCAGATGACGTGGTCCACCTGAGAACGGACTCTCTCCCAGGTGAGCTCAGGGGTCCGCAGGCTGGCCTGGGGAACAGGATCACACCGGTCAGCACACACACCTCAACACACACACACACACACCTCAACACACACCTCAACACACACACACACACACACACACACACACACACACACACACACACACACACACACACACACACACACACACACACACACACACACACACACACACACACACACACACACACACACACACACACACACACACACACACACACACACACACACACACACACACACACACACACACACACACACACACACACACACACACACACACACACACACACACACACACACACACACACACACACACACACACACACACACACACCAACTCTTACACACGCTGACCCTCTCTCACACGCATGCAAACACAGGCACACACCGAAACGCTAACTCTTACACACACACCCACCCTCCTGTACAAGAACACTGAACATCCCCACCACAGCCCTAACATCCACATATCCATCACTCCAGATACACACGGCCACTGTACACCATCAGAGCTGAACCCTGAGGTATCGAGCCGTCAGTCTGCTGGGGATGGGCAGTGAGGGTTTGTTCCATCAGAGCTGAACCCTGAGGTATCGAGCCGTCAGTCTGCTGGGGATGGGCAGTGAGGGTTTGTTCTCCTCACCACGTCGATCTCCGTGTTGGAGTGTCCCATGTTGCAGACGATGGAGCCGTTCTTCATGCGGTCCAGCTGGTCCCTGGTCACCACGTTCTTGTTTCCTACAGAAACACCAAAACAGTCAAACAGAAACGCCAAAATAGTCATACAGAAACACTAAAACAGTCATACAGAAACGCCAAAACAGTCATACAGAAACACCAAAACAGTCTCAGCCTGGTCACCATTTTCTTGTTCCCTACACAGAGACCCAAACAGACCCAGCCCACGTCACGGCCTTGCCAACAATAACTGCCCTAAAGGGGATTAAACAATGAAGAGGTCCCGGACAGCAGATGACCCTAAATGCATTCATTGATTGAGCCAGACAGGCCTGGATTGGAAACGCATAGATTACTATAATCCCATGTCAAAAACGAAATTATAATCATATACTTCTGTACATGCGGTCCATGTATGCATGGTACATAAGTGATTACATCCAGTAAACCGTGGTTGGGACATTGATGAGGAAGATGAAGATGCATACCGGTGCATGTGATGATGACGTCCACCAGGCGAATGATCTCGTTGAGTTTGACCACTCTGAAGCCGTCCATGCTGTAGGAGACATGGGGAAAGGAAGCAGTACGTCACGTGACATGAAGTCTCTCTACACAGCCAATGAGTCCAATGCAATGGCAGTGTATTCGTTGTCTATTCTGGGGTTCAGGATCGTCACAATGGCCACATTTCCAAACGTGTGTTTGTCATTTACACTTTGCAGGAGGAATAGATGCTGTCATGGTTCATTTCAGAAGGGGATTACACAACTGCTTCTGTGTCTATTTTTAGACTGATATTTCTCTCAGTCAGCAGCAGTGGGTGACATTTAAAATAGTCAGCACTTCCTCATTCCTGCTTCCTTCTTCCTGTGTCCTGTGCCTCACCAGCCCTGCAGGGCGCAGATGGGGTCGATCTCTGTGATGTAGACGATGGAGCCCAGGGCCTTCAGGGCAGCACAGCAACCCTTTCCAACCTGCAGGGAGAAAGCACAACACACTGGTATTGAACATATACACACACGTGAATATATCATTCCATATATAATTCTCAATGTACACCCACACTAACAGGACATGTAGAATTGATTGATGTATCCTCTCACCTCTCCATAACCACAGACAACCACCTGTTTCCCCCCAAACATTACATCTGTGGTCCTCTTCAGCCTGCCGACATGGAAAGAGAAACAAGGACAAAGAGAGGGAGAGAGAGGGAGAGAGAGAGTGAGGGAAAGAGAGAGAGAGACAGAAAGAGACAGATGGACAAAGAGAAGGAGAGAGAAAGTGAAAGAGATAAACATCAAGAGAAAGAGAAACAAAGACAGAGAGAGAGAGAGAGAGAGAAAGCGAAAGAGAGACATCAAGAGAAAGAGAAACAGAAAGATAAATTGAAACAGAGAGAAGAGGTGAGAGGGTAAAGAGGGTTGGTGTGATAGCTCATCCTCCAGGAGGACGCATGCTGTAATGGTCTATCAAGGCTAACTCCCAAGCCATCAGGCCACACAGAGTGGCTCCACTGATTTATTGGGCCTGTCGTTACACAGTAAAAGGCCAGATATGCTGAGAATGCATCATCTTCTGCTTTGGGGACATTGAGAACCATACAGCTAGGGAGAGGGGCAACTGTAGAGTATAGCTGCACAGTTATACGATATAAATGTATACTTATGATGACTGTATATTTACATTATGCACAGTGTACAGTAGTATGTGTATTGTGCAGTGAACATCATTTCTCATTGAAAATAGGTGACGAAAAACAGAAATCCACAACAATCCTTTGTGCAAAGATTATTCCATTGGATTTGATGGTACTCTGCCAAGTTCGAGTCCAGCGTGAGCTCACTCACCCGTCCAGGATGGACTCCCTGCAGCAGTAGAGGTTGTCAAACTTCTGCTTTGTCACAGAATCATTCACATTCATGGCTGGAACACACAGCTTGCCTGCTTTAGACAGCTGATACAGCCTGCAGGGAAGAGAAGAGAACTGCAGTGTTGGTGTCTGAGACTTCTTCATGACCAAGTGAACAGCGGTGTGTGCGTGTGTGTCAATGTGGATAGCAGTGTGTGTGCGCACGCACGTGTGTGTGTGTAAACCCCTCTGAACATCCCATCACCTGTGGACCCCTGTAACACTCTCCTCCACAATGCCTCGTATCTTCTTGAACACGTTAGGGTACTTCTTATACACCCAGTGGGTCAGGTCCCCTCCATCATCCAGGATCTGACACACACACACACACGTTACAGGATGAACATAAGGGCACTGCTGCATGGTTCCTTGCCACTGAATCCAGGCCATGTCATTACCATGTTAGGCTGCCAGCCCTCCATATTGACGCAGCGATCGATGCACCACCAGAAGTCATCCTCAGACTCGCCCTTCCAGGCAAAAACAGCCACACCTACAAAAAACACATCACACTGTTGGACTAACAGTCCAAATCTGACTCTGGCATCACAGGACAGAGACAGAGGGACAACCACTAAGCCCTTTCTTTAACTAGTACTGAGTCTTTAACATCACCAGCATCTGGCCTCAGTCGAGGAACTAGTCCCAATGGGAACATGTTTGATCACATCGGTGTTCCATGTCGTAGTAATCTGCTTTAAAGCCATATTAGTAATATGAAGGACGGCTTAAATACAGACATCTGGAGTGGCGGTGTGCATACGTGCACACACACACGCACACATACACAGTGGCGACTTTACTTCTCAACGCTACACTCCAGCAACAGTGTAGCATTAAAGCTCACCTCATACTCTCATAACCTTTTGCAAAGCAGGTGTGAAAATCTGATATAGAAGTGGGCCATAACATTCTTGTTGTAAAAACAACTTGTGACATAAGTATGGGAGCTCATGTATCATATCAGCGCTAGTCCGGAATTACTGGTTGCATCAGCACAAGTTGTCACCATCTGTTATGAACCAAAGACTCTGCGCTAAGCACTATATTGGCTTCCTAAACAACAGTAAGGTGCATTTGTTTTGTGTTCCGACTTCTCCCCACTGATTCTGCTGACTGCTGAATGAGCAGGTTATGGCTTGACGCAACAGCTGGTACAGGAATGGAACAGCTCTTGGGTCGTTCCAACCAGGGATTGACAGAGGGTACCATACCCTTTCATCTGTTTGTCGGGGGGATTTATCTGCATAAAAATCTGGAACAACTGTTTATTAGAAAGGGATACACTGACAGATGGGGCTTGAAAGACCTAGGCAGAAAGAGACAGCTTATGTAAAAGGACAGAGTTTTTTTTTTTTTTAACACAGAAATAGTGGTACTAAACGAATCACGACACCGCTGTGGGGTGGAGAGATGGTGAATAGCTCAAACACGCTAGCGTGACCTCACGCTCAAGTGAACATGTTGCCCCCTTTGACCCTGCTGCAGGGAGCACTTGGAAACACTAAATGAGGTGACAACGCAACACAACCACCCCACCACACTGTGCTCTTCTGTTTGACAACACTGAACACCGTCTGTCCTGCTTCAGCCTCCCTCGGTGAGCACACTGCTCATCTAGCCAGCTATCTCGCTAGCAATCGAGCAAGTTAGTTATATAGATTCTTAATCCGTCCATCTCTGCTTACTTGATCATCGGACCTGCTCGCTCTCTGGTGTCATCTCAATGTCTCCTTTACTGTGTGTGTGTATTTGTCAGGTAACCAAATCTAATTACACAAATCCCCTCTCTCATGTCGAACAGTCCCTCCCTGGCTCCCCACCTCTGAAGGTAACCAGGTCTGCAAGACCGGCGGATCCCTGCGGTGGTCAGTGCAGACAGACTTGAGAATCCCTGGCAACCAGAGAAGGGTCGTCTGGGTTCTGTCATTTATTGACTGGCACGATACTTGATGCGTTCTCTCTGTCTCTGGGGCAGAGTGTTGTCTCTAGGGCAGAGGGTTTTCTACGGAGCTTAATAAGCACATTTACAACAGGTTTCCTTGGTTTCTAAAGGGCACAGGGGAGTGAATCTCACCACACGCCTCCCCCACTCACAGCCTCACGCCATTAGTGGTGTCATTTATCACATTAGCCCTTCAACTCCATCCAAAACAAGCACAGCCACAGCCACTTGTCAGACATAAAATAACACTACTTAATTGTCTCCATGTATGAAAAGACTCCACATGAGACTAAAGTGTAAATAAAAGGTTCAAAGTCAGTCTTGCAGTCAGTGGGTACACACTGATCTGGGTAGGTCTGCCTGCGTGGCATTTTGGATGGTAGTGTTCTGGTTCTGGGTGGTGGGGTTCTGGTTCTGGGTGGTGGTGTTGTGGTTCTGGGTGGTGGGGTTCTGGGTGGTGGTGTTGTGGTTCTGGGTGGTGGGTGGTGTGGTTCTGGTTGTGGGTGGTGGGGTTGTGGGTGGTGGTGTTCTGGTTCTGGGTGGTGGCGTTCTGGATCTGGGTGGTGGGGTTGTGGGTGGTGGTGTTCTGGTTCTGGGTGGTGGTGTTCTGGATCTGGGTGGTGGGGTTGTGGGTGGTGGTGTTCTGGTTCTGGGTGGTGGTGTTCTGGTTCTGGATGGTGGTGTTCTGGTTCTGGGTGGTGTTCTGGTTCTGGTAGGAGCTTCTTACCGCTCTCTGACAGGGCAGCAGCCACCTCGTTCTGGGTGGAGTAGATGTTACAAGCTGTCCAGCGACACTGGGCCCCTAGCGCCATCAGAGTCTCAATCAGCACCTGCCGACACACAAGGATGGGATTGGGGGAAGGCACTGGAACGTAAGTAAACAAAATACTTTTGACAGTTTAGTTTTGATTTACATATCATTTGGTTGACGTATGAAGGAGGAAATGAATCAAGTTATTTTATCATCGGCACAACCTTTGCGAGTGTAGAGGGATTTTAAAAGAAGCTTATGTAATAGTGTGCAAGTACACAGTGTCCCCAGACAGAGAGAGAGGGCACGCACGAGAGAGAGAGAGAGAGAGAGAGAGAGAGAGAGAGAGAGAGAGAGAGAGAGATAAAGATTCTCCTAACTTACTGCAGTCTGCGCGGTAATGTGGGTGCAGCCCACAATTTTGGCCCCAGCCAATGGCTTCTCCCCCTGAGCTCGCTTTCTGAGAGAGATTAACGCTGACATATCTAAAAAGGGGGACAAAGAGAAGGTTGGGAAGGAGAGAGAGGAGAAGCAAATTCCTTAGATGAGGGTGAATTAAACTAAACGTAACTTTCTACCAAGCATAAAATATCTACTTCCTCCTTTCTTATTAAAGTAATTTGCATATCAAAAGACTAGCGAATGTCATGAAAATAACACCGTGAAGCAGTCTTTGAGCTAAAGCCTAGACTGTGAGCAGCCAGCAAGCGTCAGCAAGATGGCAAGTGTCGATATAAATATGGATAGCCAGCAAGATAGGGAATACAGGATTTCAGACATTCACAGAACTGAGTGAAGCTCGTACTATTATAAACATTCACATAATTTACTGTTCGCTTGGGTTAAGGGCACCAAAAGTAGCATTTAGCCGTACATCATTTCCTGTGATACCTGCAAACCTGTCCTCTGCATGTTATATTTGAGGTCCTGTTGTACCACTGTCTGGCAAGAGACTGCACTCTGACCACCGAAATACTGTTATAGAACTAATAGCTTTAGATAAAAGCATTGCCTAATGACTGTATCTAAGCTCAAAGTATCAGGCCTAACCTGGATAATTCAGCCAATAGAGCCTGTAAACTACAACAAGGCCCCAAACCTGCGTGGTAAATCACACTCAACGAAATTGGACAGTGACCAACACACCACTGTGCCATACCACAGAACCCTAAGGAGAAGACTGAAGAACGACAAGCAAATAATGCTAAAACAACAGCACGTTGTTCAGTTTAGGGTGAGCCGTTCAGTTGGTGTCCATCGATCTGGTCCCTAGAGAACAGCAGGTCAGGACGTCCCCCACCTTGCTCTGCGATCTCAATCTCTCGGCGGCCGAACTCCGCCTGCTTGATGTTCTTGACGCAGAAGTCGCCGGAACCTCTGGAGTTGACCTGCGTCTTCTCCCGCGGGGACGTCTCGTCATCGGAGCTGTCTGTGTAGGAGGCAGCTAGGTGTGAAGGCACGGAAGTAGTTTTATTATGTGTGTGTGTGAGACAGAGAATGTGTGTGTTCGTGGGAGAGAGAGTGCGTTTGTGTGTGGGAGAGAGAGTGCGTTTGTGTGTGGGAGAGAGGGTTTGCATGTGTCTCGCATGCTTGCGTGTATGGGTATGTGTAGTGTGGGTAATATGTGTGTGTCTGCGTGTGTATGTGTGTACCTGAGCTGTAGCTGTCAGTGGATGACTGAGAGATAGATCTGGACAGGGAGCGACGTCCAGCCTTGGTAGGAAACCTCTGGAACTCCTGCTTGTCCTCCACGAACTGGATCTGCTGCAGGGGCAGAGGAAAAGACAACATTCACTTATAACTCTCCTGAAAGGTTGAACCAGGTTTACGTTCAAGGCCTTGTTTGTTTACATCCCGCCTAATCTACGTATTGAAGATTAAATAAAAGAGTGGAAAGTAGTATGTTGTTATCTGGTGAGAACTGTACTGTATGTACAGTGAAGATTATGGGATGGAAACCATGTGACTCCCATCCCTTGAAATGTGAACCTTTTTACTGCTGACTGCAACCAAAACTGGATGGTAATACGTGACAAAACAGGCATTGTGTACGTAGAGTGATAATGACATCTCATTCATGAGTTCTGGATGAACCAGTATCCACACTGCCAAAAATGCTTTTGATACTGAGCTGTGGTGTCCATAGCATTACTTAAAGAACAGATACAATGAATGATAATAAATGGCTACGCCCATTGTTCGACAGGTCATGTTATTCTAATAACGGCTTTTAGGCCAGCTGCAAAGAATAGTGGATTGAAATAGACTGAAGACTTTGAACTCTCTCAAATAGGAATTCTGTCAAGTCTGACTTGTGACTGTTGTCTGTTGTAATCGCCCGACATTTAAAAGCAGCAGTACAGCAGTGGAACGCAGAGAGAACCATGTCTTCAGTCCATTTCAGGCTCTGAAAGCAGGCTCCTGATAGGGAAGCATCAAAACCACTTCCTCTTCGAGCACGTTGAGCATGACTGCAATGTCAACACAACACGCTTGGTGAAAAAGTAAAGTGTGTCATCTCTCTGGTGTTTCGACACAAGAAGAAAATAAGCTCACTGGACAGCACACAAACCAGATTTGAAAATGTGATAAGTCACACAAGTTATGATCAGATACTGAGCAAATCGTTGTGTCGACACAGGCATAGGTGGTAGAGTGGCCATCTACAATAAGCGGTCTTTTCAAGACTGACAAGTGTTGGATGGGCTTGTGGCGTGCCTATTAAATGTAAATGATGTATATAAATGATATAGTAAATGATGTGTTCCTTTGTATGTTAAAATGCAACCATCCATTAAATGGAGGCCATTATCATCACTGCGTTTCTCATGTCACCACGGTTCTTCTATCTTCTGGCTTCAATCTACTGCTAGCCAGCCAGGATAGAAAGACAGCAGGTATCACAATAATTGAACTAATGAATCTTCGGCCAACCAAGATTGACTCTAACAAGATGGATTAGAGGACAGAAATCCTGCACCAGCACGCACTCATAAAAGGTTCATTATCGTACAAAATGTCAACAGTATTCTCCCTCTCGGACTCAAAAAATAGATTTTTTCCCACATCACTGGAGGTTGACATGTAGCAAAGTAGATTAGGCTGGTATTGCACAATGTTAGCCAAGACATGCTAGGGCTAGGTCCTAGAATGCATGCCCAAGCACACAGCCTTTATGTCCTGCCCAGGACTCAGATGTCCACACAAAAGCCTGGACGTGTTCAGTCTAATCCCCCAGTATTTAAAGAATCCAGTAAGTAAACATAAGCTTAATCGCTAGTGGGGTTGCTGGATATGTAGGCTAACAGTATGCATTTTAACATACCAGTGGGTCTTTACATGGATTTGGGATAAGTGAGGGAGAATGAAAACACTAAGTGAAGTCCTTCCTCCTATGTCTGGTCAACTTGTGACCTTTGACCTGAAAGCTTCCTCGTGAAGAAATCAGCCACCAGCATGAGCTCATGCTAACATGAGGACATTCTGTATGTGAGGACCAGACAAACAAGCACCTAAAGTAGTGACCTGAAAAATATTGGAGAAAATAAGTAAGAAGTTAAGTAAGTAGAACAGTTCAATCAAAGCCTTATCTCAAACAGCCATGGCCTTCAACACCAGTGGCATACTCATGCTGGAACCACTTTCATAAGGTTTGTTATTGTCGGGCTGCCTGTGGCTAGGTGGCGAGACGGATGTGTGTATGTGTGTGTGCTGGTGGTGGAGGTGTGTGTGTGTGTGTGCGTGCGTGTGTGCGTGTGTGTGTGTAGTACGAGTTGTAGTTTGGATTTGGAGGTGATGACCTTCTTTCTGAGTTTGGAGTCTGGCCTGTGATGCCTCTCCTGGAGACACCAGAGTTAACACCGGCTGATAAACATGAGCCACTATTGTGGCTTTTACTTTATTCCCCTGTTGTCAGCTTAATATTTTCACAACATCAGTCTGAAATTGATTTCCAAACCAGAAACCCTCTTATGAAGAGCTGGGAATCTCACACACTTCAAAGACTGCAAAGAATACCTCACTATAGGAGGGATTGCAACCTCATCCCCTTGCATGTCCTCCTGGAAGCCAGAAGGACTGAGCTGAGAGCAGGCTGACCCTACACCAGTCTATGTTTGGAATGCTGTTCTTTTTATCAAGTTAATTTGCACATAGTTCACAAGATCAAGCCCATGCTACATAACGACTACTTACGCACACACATATGCACACACACACATGCGCGCACACAAACAGGTAACCTTTTTAAAACTCAATTAAATGAATTGCTCAAGCTGCCACGGCTGGTTGGTAAGACCTTAACGGTCTCACCGGTCTCCCTTTGGCTGAATATCTCTCTGTGTCTCTTTCTCTCTCTCTCTCTCTATATATATATATATATATATGTCCATATATTATGTCCCCCCCTCTCTCTCTCTGCTTCTGTCTCTCTTCTCTGGCCAGCCTGACTCAC
This sequence comes from Osmerus mordax, assembly GCF_038355195.1. NCBI lineage: Eukaryota > Metazoa > Chordata > Actinopteri > Osmeriformes > Osmeridae > Osmerus > Osmerus mordax. Next base: position 12,281,134 of record NC_090050.1, read on the forward strand.
CAGACTGTGTCTCTGTGCCATGGCTCCTTCCTAGTCGTGCATCCCTTGCCAGCGCTCCAGCTTTTCACCTCCAGAGCCTGCTCTCATGGCAATTTCCACGGCAACAGGGAGCGGGACAGGAACAGGTCACAGTGTCCGCCTGCTGCCATCCTCTTTAAAAGCTGCTCTCCTCTTCTCTACTCCTTTTCTTCTTCCGCCGCTGTTTTTTCTGTTCGGTGTACCTCTCTCAGGCAATGGTTCGTTCAGTATCTCTCTCTCTTTGTGAAGAAGATCTGTTGGCTGAGATTTGGGTAGATATCTATGTCTCTGTTTCGGACTCCATCCTGTGTAATCTACCGTAAGATATCTGCAGATAGAAACTGAGCGTGTGCCGTTAATGAAAGGTATTCAGGGGGAATTAAAGCCCATTGCCATAAGCCTAAAAGCACAGCCGACGCACTGTCAACAGATCCGTTGTAGCCTAAAAATACACGTCATCATCCTGACCCATCCAAACACACAACCACACCAACATGCCTACATGCTACGCTAATACCGGCTAGCACAGGTTGTAGTGGCACACTATAGATAGCCCCAGGAGTGTCAGTGTTACGTGGTTTAATACCAAGCAGCTAACACTAATCCCCACACCTGGCCACCAAGCCTACGCCCCAGAAGTCAATCGCTATGCTACGCTAAAGTGGGGATCATTGCTGAGCCCAGTGACCTCAATCCCAAATATTACACAATATTTCAACTGCTGCTACAATAAAGAGTCAGTCATAGGCCTATATACTCCCTGTTAATGTAGTCTGTATTTTGTAGCCTGTGCGTGACCTGGTAAGCTGTGCAGGTTGATAAAACTTGTTGTGTCAAAGCATCGACTCCACATAAAAGGATAAGCGCATGATGTTTCATGGATGAGGCATGCAATCTTTCTGTGCAAAGTGTTGAATTTTTTATTCTCTATACAAGTGAAACGCACTTTACCAGGCATTCTATAATGTAATGATACTTGAAATACTTGAAGAGAAGAACAGGCTTCTAGGTATAGTTAAGGGGAATTAGCAGTAGCAGTGATGAGCTTTATATAGCTTGGCTCTGGTCAGGGGCGTCCTCGGTTAGTCAAGGTCATCCTTTGGGGTTGCCCTCTCTAATGGCTAAGTAATTATTGGCTCTGTCCAGTACGATTGACAGGTGCCTGCTTCCATTCATCAGTGAGGTCAGCTCTCAGGCCCTACCTATCTGTTTCCATGACGGCAGGATTAATCCCCAAATCAGGCAGGCTGTCTTTAGGGAAGACTCTTCTGCTGTTGTTGGGTTAGGTTTGCAAATATACACAGTATATATATAGGGTGTTTGGGCATACAGTATAATGTATAGCATTTATTTCCCTCTCTCAAGCTCCCTCTTTCACAGACTTTCTCTCTCACAAATCCACAGACTCACCGTCACAGACTATATTTTGACTTTTCAAAAAAAAAAAGAGATTATAGGCAAAATCTCGTTTGGCAGTAGAAATTAGGCTAACAAACTACTACAAGTAGTTTACTACAAAGTTAGTTAGTTAGACTACAAAACAACTGGCTAAACACACACACGGCTTGAGTTGAGTCCTTCATTACAGTTCATCCACCCCTCCCTATGCGCCTATCTCTTTCCCCTGTTCACACCTCGCTGCTGTGGGCATCTCAGGAACAGAAAATCAATGGAACCCTTTCAGGAATATCTGTATATGAAACTGAACTGAAACTGATAGAGTATTCTTGATTTTTCTCTCTCTCTCTGTTTCTCTATATCCCTGTTACTTTCTCCCTCTCTCTCCCTTTCCTCTGTTTCTCTTTCTCTGCCTGCGTCTGTCTGCCTGTCCATCCGTCAGTTCATCTCTCCAGCTCTGTCTCTGAGGAGCCCAGAAGGCAGTACTTCCTGTTGGATCCAAACCAGCATTGCATAATGGCCACCAAGTGTGCATTTTTTTCTGTGTTTTCATTTTTATGTGCGTGTGTACAACAGTGTGTGAAATGCTACACCTCCGCCTTGCATAACATGCCAGGCTGCTCTGGAGGGTAACAGAAGCATACTCCTTTATGTTTCATCATGGGTGAGAAAAAGAGAGAGATGGCGAGAAAGAGGGGAGATAAAAAGAGAGAGAAAAAAATAGAACGATAGAGAAAGAAAAAAAGAGAATGATAGAGAGAGAGAGAGACAGAGAGAGAAAGAGAGAGAAAGAGAGAGAAAGAGAGAGAAAGAGAGAGAAAGAGAGAGAGAAATGTCAGAGAGTGTTTAAGTCAATGGAAACATGCACATGGCAAGCTGTTGAATTAATCAGATGGCAATAACAAGACACACTATTTTCCTATCCTTGGGAGAGGTCAATAGTCTCCTTGTGCTGTTTTGGGAGTGATTTATCCCCATACAATTGACTGTCCCTGTGGGGTTATTAGGCTACACAGGCTCAATGTATCAGGTAAACAAAACTACAGTATGTGGTTTCAGACTGAGTAAACAACAAGTACCATCTATCAATTGTTGGTTAACAGTATACAGTACACAAATCCACAGCACGGTGACTCAGAACTAGATTAGTCAACAGCTTGAGGGTTAGAAGCAGAAACACATGATAAATACACTGTAAAGAGAAATTAACAAGAGTGGGTCTGCCATGGCCAAATGTAGCTAGCCATTGGTGTGATTCAGCACCTCACTGAGATATGAACGGCACCTGGTAAAGGTCATAGCCTACTGGTGCCGGCGGTGCTACCCAGCACATCATACACCCATGTCAGGTTTTTCTCTTCACAGGCCTTCCACCTACACTTGGGCCAATTTGGTCAGCAAAACTGACCCAATATAGGCTACCAAACTTGTAGGAAGAATAATTTCATTCACATTCAATGTTAATCCCAAAGGAAAATAAAGTGTTCAAAGAAACTGTCAGTTACAAAATAGTCTAATAGAGGTGACAACAGATTAATCAATGTTGGCTTTTTCCAGAAGACACTGGCTTTAAACATTCCAACTTTTTCTACTTCCTTAAGAGCGCGATGTTGAAACTCTATTGTAAAGTCACACCCTTCTAATGGCAAACACACAAATCAAACAAAAAGGTATTTTCAGATGATATTTCCTGGACCAGAACTAAAGGTAATAATAACCACATCAAGTTTGACCAGGTGAGTTCAGTTAGGCTTTCAGACCTCTTTGAATTTGAACAGCTTTACTCTAACTGTTCCCTCCAGTTAGCTGGAGTACTCGAGTAACTAGGTAAAGCAGGTTCGGTTGTCCATGAGTCACATGACCGAGCAATCTCACTTCAATCTCACTACGGCTAAAATAACACAGCTTTACTAAACTCTGTGTGGAAACGGAAATCGGAATCATCCAATGGGCTATGTGATTAACTGATTTACAGCTGTTGTCTAAGCCCTTCACCATACTGAACACCACAGCAACGGTTATACAGTATAACCAAGCAGACAGGCTACTTAATTACTTCGGATGGGAAAATAAAGGTCCACCCCATCCTAGCAGTGCAAAAACACTGAATGGAACGAGCTATAGATTTCACTTAAATCCTCTCCAGCAAAAACTTTTATGAAACCGGATCTCAAAGGAATATAAAGATAGTGCCTAGTTGTACTCCATCAAACATTAAATCAGAAATGGATAAACACAATCAATTATCCTGTGCCTGTGCATAATAATAATTTCAGCTCAAGCAATAATCTCAATATCCTTAATCTCTTTAAATAAATAAAAATGCCCAGATGTACAGTTGGCCCTGTACTATGGGGTTTCCAGTTCCAAGCTGAGCTAAATCCATTAGCCAGTTTGCTTATTGCAATGCCACACACATCCAGGGATCAATCTGAGTTTTGGGCTATTTGGAGTCTGTAAATCCACACACCCCACCAAATTAACGTACCTGGTGAAGCAAAAATAAAAACACATTGGCCCAGTTTCTCAGAAATGGATTAAACCTAGACCTAAAGTAGGAGAACAATTAAATGAAGATCTCCATTGAAAACGCTTTTTAGTCTGGGAAACTGGGCCATTGTGCGTGTCTGAGTGTGATGTGTCTGAATGTGGGTGTGGGGTGGAGAAATGGAGAATTTTGACAAAGTTAATCAGGGATAAAAGCCATTTCCAGTGACGGGTTTATAACGGAGCCCTGGGGCATAATGCTGTGTTTCTACTGCACCTCTCTGTGGTCTTCCAAAACGCAGACTGCTCAAAGCCTTAATGCAGTACAGGTGTGTGTGTGTAAGCAGTAACTCTATGAAGAGGAAATATAATGCCGTAACAGCCATGCTGGTAGGTTATTAACTCGTTTCCCTCTTGCATGTTGCGGACTGCCTGCCAAACTAAATGTAGATTGATAGCACACCGGGCATTGACGTCAGGAAATGGGACATCCCGAATAGGACATATGTCGCACGAACAAATGAAAAGGTAACCGATACGCAGAAAGTATTTTAACATTGAACACAAGACAACTTGTATCATGGTATGTCATGTCTTACCTTTTTGACAGGCTTGTGGGTAGGGACCGCGCTGAACGCAGAAGAGGATAGTTCGCCCATGGTCATTTCGCTATTCTTGCTCACTGTCATGGCTGAGTATTTCTCCGCCACGTTCTCGCTCTCCTTTACCTCTTTGCTTGCTTGTTTAAGCTCCGACTTTCCGTCCACCGTGGAGTCAGACATTCTGATCAATTCCTTTTATCAACGATGATTGAAAGCTAGATGTAGGCTACAATTACAGTCAGGCTAACTGTTTAGCCAGCTCAAAATAGATAATTACCAGACGATACAATAGAAACACTGACGGAGGATTACAAACTATTCCGTTGTATACTTAACTGAAAATATAATATTTGGAGGAGAAGCAATTCCTATCAAAAGACATGGGTAGTATCCTCGCGTACCGAAACAGTGAACTGTCTAGTTTCCCGAGCTGTCACCTGAAAATTGTGGTGGGCGGAGCTGGAGATTGAGGCGTGTCTCTACTTATTACTACTGGAGACATCCAGATTCAAGATTTTCAGTGCCTCTGTTGTCTCATTCTCTTCCACCTGGTCACATACACAACAAATATCGGCGAGAAGGCCAATGAGCAGCTGTTCCTAACATCACGATCCCTTCTAGGATGCTAACCAGAAGTGTTCTCCTCGGATCACACTTCTGGTTGTCCGTGTTCTCCTTGGATCACACTTCTGGTTAGCATTTTAAATGTCACAATTTAGGGAAAAATATGTTTTTCCCTAAATTGTGAAATTGATTTTAAGACCTGTCGCTGCATCTGGCCTGTGGACTATAGACGGCTGGATTCCTTTAGGACACCACTGACCCTAACCTCAAAACATACAATACTAACAGTAAAAAGCACGTATTATGAGTAGATCAAGTCTATGAAAACACCTGACACTCTTGAGGCCTGCACTCTCAATTATGAATTAGACAGGTTATTTACTTGAGTATAAGCTTGAGGCAATTTCTGAGAGTCCAGAGAAGATGGCTGACTGGATTAAAGAGGTAAAGGGAAATTGGCAGTGAAGACATGGAGCAATATATAATTTTCACCCTAATTTCTACATATTTCTCAACCAGTTTCAGACAGGCCTGAGCATATTGAGTAGATGCACACACAGTTGACTTGTGTTGTTTTATTCATGTTTCATGTTATATAAAAGGGAATTCAGTTTACATCAGGGCTACCCAACCCTTTTCCCAACCCCAACCTAGTGTTCTTGATTCTAACAATTCAATGGCTGACAAATTGAAGCAGGTTAGTTACAACTTAAATTAAGTGAAAACTTACAGGAGGGTAGCTTTCCTGGAAAAGGTGTGGGCAGCCCCAGCTGATGTTATACAATGTGGCCCAGTACGATACACACATTACCTATGTACACTAACTTGGTATTGCTGTGGCCTAAACTTGCAATTCAAGTAGATCATGCAAAAACCTATTAAATACTAAAACAAAAGAAGAATAAAAGTGTTTGGGTTATAGCCCTTAGATTATTGCTTTTCACATGAAATCTGTCAGCAACAAATAAGACAAAACCTGAAAACCTAAAGCAGAGGACAGGAACAAACAGCTACCCATTTTAGTAAGGTGTTCCAAATAAATATGAAAACTGCGTTAAAAATCAAGCAACTTTGATACAGAGTTATAACAATGTCCGTACAAATCACAATTACATAACAGACAGCCTCCGTCTTCTAGGGTCCCGATTGCTCTCCAGTGTTTCCATGGTTACCGTGTAGTACTGAATAACGTATCTGGTGTGCACTTAAAGCTGGAAAACTCTCCACTAGTCCACATTGTGCTCTGAGCCAGCCCAGCTTGCTGAATTCTTAGTAAGTCCCCAGAAAGATGCACTGGTAGATGTGTAGGAGTCCTCTCCCTCTTCCACTTGACATTTGTCATACAGAAACAAGCGCACAAACATACAGACAAGCCTCCTCGGGCTAGCGACGGGTTAGGACACACTAATCATCTGCACCACGGTTTCCTCTCCAGCTGGTGGGAGCTCTGACTGTACCTGGAGAGAGGAGGAAGTACTGTTAGCATGAATAACAGGCCTGCCAAAACTGTCTTGACAACAGACCTGTCCGTTTGTTCTCTGAGACATCCAAGGGGCACAACTGATTAATGTTCTATTCTGTGCTCAGGGTCCAAATGGTTGTTTAATGTCGCTATTGGAATATATATGAACTTGACATCCCAGTTATTCCATTTGTGTAATTTTTTATGTTGGTGTTCTGTGAAGGGCCATTAAGACGCTCCTGGGTCCAATTAAAATACAAAAAACAAATGCACAGCTTTATTTGAACTAGAAACTTAACTGACAAAAATCTTTCGAAAAATGGCTAACTCAAGTGCAATGCTAACACACATACTAAAAAGAGTAACAGGCTTCACACAGAAACACACAAGCTTTGCATTCATATGATTAGTCTGACAGTAAAAGCCAAGTCCTAGTAAGCCTTACATGAACATGAATAAAACAACTGGGATCTAAGGCTTAGCGGGCATATAAATACTGCATGAATGACTTCCCTTGGCTTTCCTCTGAGCAGGTTGCATGACCATAAATCATGTTCTATATTTAAACTGTTTATGAAAATAATCTGAGATGGGGGTTTGGGTGGCTCTAACTGCAAGATACATTTCTTTTGTGGTTGCCATTTTGTCTTTCATGAGAAATTGATACAGTACCTTTACACCACCCCATCCTAGCCCTGCAACTGTTAAATGAACACAAGTGTTAGGACAGGGGTACACAGCATGGCAACAATAACAAAACACAGAGGCACAGCAGTGTACAACACCAAACAAGGAACACAGACAGTGACAAAAAAGCTCTGATAGCTGACAGTAAGATCATGGCAGCCACAAAGACAGACATATGGGCTTCTGTTGGGAGTTAGACCAAATGTGCAAACAGCAGAGGATTTGGCAGTCTGTGGTTTTCAAGAAAGGAAAGCAACAGAACAAAAAGGTACATAGGAACTCTTCCAATTGCTAGCATCTAAAAGTTGTCGCAGCCTGAAATACAAGGTAGTTCCGAACAAACCCCGCCCCCCCCCCAAAAAAAATAGGATAGGTGATGAAGGCAGGAGAGTGGGTTGATGCAAGCATTTGGTTAGCCAAGGGACGGAGCGCTAGAGACTGTCCATTGTGAGTTGAGTACGAAATCCCTATACTCCTCTTGCTTGAAGTTGCCTTGTAACCCGCTCACCTGCATGGCCAGCGCCATCTCTTCCTTCTCCTTGGGCGAGAAAAATCGTCCGCCATCTCCTCTCTTCCTCTTCATGGCGTGGCGGTGCCGTGACTCGTGCAAATATTTCTGAATGTAGAAAAACACAAATTCAGCATTGACAGCGTTGATAAGGCTTACACTCTCTATTAACACACTCTGCTCACATTCCCCCTCCCCCCCCCCCCCCCCCCCATGCTAACATTGCAAAAAAACACAAACAAATGATTCACACATCTCTTAACAACACATGCACTGCTGTGCTCTCTGTTAGTAAGTCAGGTACTGCACACACTCCTCTCCTGAACATACGGACCCTTCTCTCCTTGGGGATTTTGCCCTCGGCCTCCAGCTTGGCACGGGCCTGTCGTCTCTTCAGGATGCGGTTGTACTGCTTGGCGTTGACGTACAGAGGCTCCTCCTCCAGCATCTCAGCCCCGGGCAGGGGGATACGCTGCATGGCTGGTACCGTGCCTCCACCAGGAACCATCTGGTCGCCCAAAAACACATTTACAGGTCAAATACAACCAAAAAAACACACATTTAGTGTGAAACACCTATTAATGCACACCTTTCGTGGCCAAACAAAAGCACAAAGACACAAAGGGGTAGTCGAAAGCCAACCAAAAACACACATTTAATGATCACACACAACCATAAACACAGTGAGTTCTAGAGACTCACCATGACCATGCCCCCAGTATTGACCATGTTCCCAGACATGGGCAGCGTGACAGTCACTGTGCCCTGGCCACTGTTGGTGGTGTTGGTGTTGTTGCCTGCCTGCACTATCTGAGCTCCTGCCAGACTTGACGCAGGGATGGTGATCATCCCTGGGAGAGGAGAGACATGTGTTACGTCTTTTGACACATTTTAATACATGTTTTACTCATTTATTTTCCTTTTCAGCATTTGAATCAATTCACTTAGAGGAACCTGAGGTATTATAATTGACCTTAAAGGTTTAAAAAGGTAGCTAAAAGATTAACCAAAGTGGGTAGAAACATGAGAAGGTTCTGTTGTCCTCGATGGCCTGTAATACAACACAGAGAGTCCCTGCAGAGATTGCAGCTTTTAGGTGAAAACGATACCTTGTTGGAGAAGAGTGCCGTCAGCGTTGACTGGCTGGTACACAATGGTCTGGCCGTCAGCCGTCTGGGCCAACTGCTGGCCCTGCACTGTAATCTGCTGCTGGCCCTGAAAGACAAGCAACAACAGCATTTAACACACTTTAGCTATCCACAACTGCAACTTCGATTATGTCGTCTTGGAGAACTAGCAATTTTTATTTACAGGCTTGAAGCTGCATGTATATGTTGTATGTACAGGTACGTGTGTACACGAGAGAGAAAGAATGCATCCACCCTACCTGGTTCTGCCCAGCGGTCATTGCGGTTTGCGGCTGCTGGATGATGATCTGCTGGGTCTGCCCCCCCTGCCCCTGCACCTGTAGAGTCTGCCCCCCCTGCAGCTGGATCTGCCCTGGCTGCACCAGCTGGATCTGCACCAGAGACCACACTCATCTCACCAAACCAGCCCACACAAATCAGCAGTATAAACTATTACGTGGCTAGGTCGGACATGGCTGTATTTATTTATTCATATTTTATATTAAAGAAGACAGATCCTCTGAGGTTCAGTAACATTGAGGGTCCTTTGTGGTCAGCTCACCTGTTGGAGCCCCTGAGTGCCAGCCATGGGAACCTGCATGATGGTCTGGCCCTGCCCCCCCATGGCCTGCACCATGATAGGCTGGCCAGAGGAGGTGATGAGCTGCCCCCCGCTCACCTGCACCATCAGAGGCTGTCCCTGCACCTGGGGGAGGAGGGAGAGGGACAGCAATCCAGAGTGTCAGACAGTGAGGATGAATTGAACCGCTACTGTTCTGAATGTCAGAGACAGAGCTTCCATGCAAAGCATGTGTGTCACAGAGGAACCCATGAAACAGATGAGGCCTTGTGGTTTGCAAAGCATGCTAGCATGAACCTGAACCGTCAACATGCTGCTAAGAGAGATGGTACGCCTATTTCCTGAGTAGGTTTCCTCTGAACATGATGTTGAGTGGGTGTGCACATACATAATGGAAAGTAACAACCAACATACTACAAATGCCCATTCAAGTCATTTACAGAACACAAACTTACATTATGGACACATTTCAGAGTGAGATCTCTGGTGGATAGTTATGAGAGAAGATGGAAAAGTCTGGTGGATGTTTTGAAAGAAGCAGCAAATAAAGACTATGTATTCCTCTTCCACTATGACCTGATACTGGGCTGATGTACAATTAACACAGCATTAATTTGATACGCCTGCGCCCCCTGTGGGACATAATTAGAACAACGTCAAGTCTGTCAGATCCCTGAGGGTGCACAAGACAGCAAGTTGAAGAGTGACAAGTCGTGCGGTGGAGTTTGGCAACCTATTTGACCGCTCACTCACTATGACAATGTCATGGTAGCTAACATCCACAGACTGCAGCACCAGAGAGGACACGTGTGGGTTATGGGGACATGCAGGGGTGTGTGACAGGGGGGACAGGGGCTCGATATGGGCTCTGAGATCCCACCACTACCTGGAGTGTCTGAACCTGCTGGGCCGAAGCAGCTGGCTCAGCCTGCAACTGCAACGTCGTCACAGTGCCCTACAGGCAAAACATGTACAGTACACACAGGCTAAGACTCACTAATGCCCCACTAAACATGTGAATTATAAACACAGGAAAAATGCAGTGGTATTAGATAAAATACACATGAACCATTATCATTTACCCTGTATTGAGTCAGTGAAATACATTATATCTTGTATCAGAGAATACCACAGGCAGAACATTTTGATTGAGGTTCCCTCTGAAAACGAATAGAACAATTATATATACAGTAGTAACATACTATTTGTGTTTAAGGACTCACCTGTTGTTGGATCTGACCATTGGCTGTTTGTACCACTATCTGCTCCCCTGTGGTGGTTGTGTACTGCTCCATGGTCACTGCACTTTGAGGTCTTCAAATCACACTCAACTGTTAATCAAAGGAGTAGCCACCAACACAAATATTAACAACGTCACAGTTGTAATGCATGACATTTCACATCAATAATACGTTAAACAACTTTATTGAACAAACGTTTATCATTTGTGTGTCTACACAACAGGACAGGGCCTGTTTGGTGTACATTGTTACTAGCCTTCTATTAGCTTCACGTTAGCTAGCTAGCTGGCTAGCTAGATTATCCACCATTTTCCTTTGTGTGGCATGTTGTTTCTGCATTGTGGTCTTAAGTCACGTATTCATGTTTGATATGTCTGTTGAATGTGTGTGGTACATTGGTAGACCGATTGTAGTTATTATTACTAGCTTTCCAGCTAAAGGATATCTGTGTACATCATTAGCTCTAATATAGCTAGCACTAACAACCTCGTCATTTTCGCGCAATGTTCTGGCCGCCTTGTGTAAGCTAGCTAATGGCTGGCTAGCTAGGCCAAGTAACATTTAAGCGGGCTTGGTTGATAGGCTACTTAGAAAATGTAGCCAACATCGGCTCGTGTTATAAGATAAAACTCATCAGATCACAAGAATCATTCGGTCAAACCGTTTCAAAATGTTTTAATTCCTGTATTTTCTAGCGTTAGTAATTTGGTTGGTCAACAATACACCAATCCCCTGCAACCAGATCCTATTCCTCCTCACCCGTGCAGCCTGTCGTCGTTTCTCGCTCGCCCGGTTCCCCTGATTGGCTCCAATAGCGCTACACAAACCCAATCATGAATCTCTCGAGTCAATGCAAGCAAATGGCACGTACGAAATTGACGGGAACCTCCAACAAGTGGCCGACTGTGCTTATCCCCCGCCCTCTCTCTCTTCTTTCCGCCCCTTCAAGAGCGGGAGGGAGAGTGGGCACCTAACCTACACCGTGCAAATCAGCTGTTTATTCTATGAAAATGATAGGCCTATACAGTATCATTCATTTGAAGGGCATCGTTTGGCCTGCCAGCAGGTACTGTATGTTTGGAATCCTATTCCTATCTTGATTTATGTTAATCTTCATAGTGAAGAAACCCTCTCCTGCAGGTCATCAACCGGTAAAACACTGCCTCAAATAGTACGTCACTTTTTAAATTATCTCATTCTAATCGTGATCTTCAACATCCTCCTGCTTAAACCCCATGATACAACGCGAGGTAGGACCTCGTCTCGTTCAATGTGAATAGCCTATTAGGCTGTGCACATATATTAATATAAACTGTGAGGTTTACCGGATTTTGACATGTAATACAAGAACCTCGTTCCTAGGTTTGAGATGGACTAAGAAAAGTCAGTTATATCGATCAGTTTTTTCTGGTCCTTGCATATTATTTATAACCTCAGTTTATACCTCCTTGTTGGATTCCTCGCGTCCATAACCTCCTTTACGCGCATTGGAGGAGAAGTACAAGGGGAGGGACATGAACGGCTTTGCACCAATGAAGAAGGACAGGAGACCTCAGCTCAAACTCATGCGCTCTACACAGCTATATAAAGTCTGTCACAGACGTCACACTATGGAAGAAGACCATTATTTCCTATCGAACTAATAGAGGTCACGCAAATTAACCGGTAAGTAGGCCATTCATAGAGTTTACAATCTAACACCATCCTGTTTGAAAACTGATGTAATTCTCACAATACAATAACACATGGTACTTCTAAGGTTCTGATTTAGCTTATTGTATAGTTAGTGAAGATGACTGATGATGGTTGAGAGGACCATGTGAAGTGATCGCTTGCTTGGCTGCTAGTTTTGGTCAATCCACCTCGTTAAATAATCGTTAATTGAAAATTTACGATTACATCGTTGCTTTTACATTGCAAACAATGTAAAACTACTAACGTGTGTATATATATCTTGATAAGTGCTTAAATGCATGCTGAAAATGCAGAAATGGAGCACTCTAGCTAGCTAGCAAACGAAGTAGTGTAAGCCTTCTGTCAATTTCTTAAGCTAGTGAACTTGACACCAGTAGGGCAATATGTCACAGTTTGCAGAATCGCTAGCTTGATTAATATTTATTGGCGCATTCCTTAACAGATTTGACTCTGCTGCTCTCCTGCTGACGTGGCCAATGATGTCCAGTCAAGAAGAACAAGTGGTCATTCAGACCCAGAAATTGAAGCCCAGGTGCGATTCCGTTTGATTTGAAGTCACAGTGGCATTTTTGGTGACTCAGGGAGGTTTTCTTGTACAAAGTTGACGCTGTCATCCAACGCTCCTATTAAACGATTTTGATATAATCAGGGAACTGAACTTTTAAGTCATAAGCAGAATGTTTAACCTACAACCTCAGTCACTCAAACCCAGCCACCTGGCTTGTCACTATTGCATTAAACCTATTTTCACTTTTTGACCTGCACAGATGACCTTAAGGCAGCCAATGAGATGCCACCAGTAAGAAGGTAAAGGGATGGGTCAAGAACCAGATGAACTTCACCTGTGGCTATGACAGCAGAAGGAGGAAAGAGCAGGTTCTTCCCCTGCGCAAGTCAAGCGTCTGGTGCATGATACCAGGGAGATGGCAGGTCTCCAACCCACAATGTGTATGTCCGGACAGCTTTTAGCTGTTGCTTGTGAATTAGTATAGCATTGAGCTTAGCAATTGATGAGTGCAATGAAGCTTTGATCCATTAAATTCTGCCTAGCATTGCTGTGTGTACTCAGCTAGCATAGTGATTAGCTGTTAGTCTGCTTGCAAATATTATTCCAGGTAGCTGTACTAGCCTCCTCAATCAGTCCTGCCAAGTCATCCATACTCTGGCTAGGTGTTGAACAAGGAGGTAGAGCCAGGCAGAGGAATTACCCATTCCACCCTGAGCTTGCCCATAGCCCTGCGGTGGAAGAGAACCTGCAACAAATGCACTCACAGACCTTATAAAAAATTATTTTTACTGTAACTGCATGCTGTACACTTTTTTTAAAGTTGTGTGTGTGTGTATAGTTCATATAAGACCTTGTGTACTAGAATGTACAACCTGTATGTTTAATTTAGTGGCCCTATGACTGACATTCCTTATGGTTATCAATTTCCATCCAGAATGCACCGGGCTCGTCAACTGATCTCCCAGTAGCCAATGAGCTGTCAGCTGACCTTCCTGAAGCCAATGCGCTGTGACCTGCTCCCAAAGGCATGTTTGAAGATGGCTGGCATCTGGTCTGACAGTAGAGCAGCAGTCAGCGTCACGCGGTTGTCACACCAACCCCATAGCCAGAGGGACGAGCTGCTACTGCAGTCTGTCTTGGTGTATCTGTGCACACGTGCTTCCCAGGGACATGTGCAAGTTGGATAAGAGTGGTGGAGTTGGTGGGTGATATTGGAAGGTGAAATTATATTGACAAGGTGAAACAATATGAATATTGCAAAATAAAGTAATGCTTATTAAAAATGTGTCATGCCTTTGCTTTAGTGGTGACATCACACAAACATGAGTAGCTTTTTTTGTTGTTGCTGTATTTGAAGCTTGAAAAAAACAGATCATAATGCAACTGGCTTCCAAAACTTGTTTTTAATACCATGTTGAATGGCTTAGAGGCACTTCTGGTATGGTGATGTGGACACGAGGGTAGAGTCTGTTCATTCACATAACACTGAGGCTGTATGGCTGTGGCCCTTGTGTATTACTACTGCAGTACAACAAGGTTGTCGACACCACGTATTTTACAAGTTGGTTCTAGACTAGTAAGATCCATGTACTGGCGGTTCCAGCCAATGGAGTTGTGTGTTTTGAGGGTTCTAGCAAGTGAGTGTTCTAACATAACAAGGGTTCTAGCCAGCTATGTTCCATTATCCCTGGGGTTCTGTGTTGTTCAGTAAGCAGGTTTGATGTTCTGAGGGCTCTAGCTAGTATCCATGTTCTCCACGGAGCTAGAGGAGGGGTCTCCCAGGATGCTGTCAAAGATGGAGGCCATCTCTGCGTTGGAGCGGATCTGGTTGGCAAAGTCAGCCATGGCGGGGCTCTTCTCCACCTCGGGGATGGTGAGCAGGGCTGCCACTGCCCGCATGGCGGAGCGTCGCAGCTCCTCCTGCTTCTCAAACTCCTGCTTCACCGAGCCAGCCTTCACCTGGGGTAGAGGGCTCACATGAGTACTGGGATACAACTGGAAACAATTGACTGATGATTATAATTAGTAGCACCGAGGACACTACCTTGAGGAAAATGTGACCTTTACTGCTAGTCATAACGAGCTAGCTCGTCACTAGGCAGATCACGGTTGGTGTACCTTGGAGTTTGTGTGTCTGTATTAGCCTACCACAGAGTGTGTATGCGAGCTAACCTTGGTGGTGCAGGTGGCTTTCAGGGGTTCCACCAGTCTGTCCAGCCTCTGGACCACAGCATCTGGACACAGAGATGACATTCTGGCCAGCATCAGGAACGTCAGCATCTACACACACAGAGAAAACCACACACTGACTAAACTGAAACAACACTGATGACAATAAAAAAGAAAAGCCATACTTTGTGTGAGGGTGAGTGTGTGGCTCTTCCATAAACAGTACAGGGTTTTTCCTGCATTGAAAAGGCTAAGGTGACCTGCCAAAGGCTTTTCTCACCTCACCTAAGCCTTTTAGCAGAAATCGCCCACAATTTTTTTATTTTTATTTGAATTACTGCAATTCGGGCATCCCACCAGCCCAGGGCTATAGCTATTAGCATGCCACATAAGCCTATTTGGAGCCAGGAAAAACCCTGCAGTAGTGGCCTGGGTCTGTGTTCTCCCCCTGGTGTCACAGTGGGAAGTCTGTGTTCCTACCCTGATATCGTAGTGGTCTTTGAGACCCTCCTCTACGTGGTCTAGGAAGATCAGCAGGTCCAGTCTGTCCAGGCAGCTGTCCAGCAGGGTGTACATGCACTCAAACGCTGCTTTCCTCACATCCAGCCCGTCATCCACCGTGTGCTTGAACGGACCCATCTCCACCTGGCGCACACAGACACACACAGAAATCCATCCAGATAGAAAACAGGTACCAGCTCTCAGCTTCTGTTGTCAACTGTTCAGTACAGGGTCGGACTGGCCGTCGGGAGAGTCGGGAGATTTCCCGAACGGCCGGTCAAACGGCCGCGGCATAATGCAACAAATATATATAATTATACACGGCCGTGGGCCAGTCTGCGTTTCAGTCCAGACATGGTTCAGTAGTTATTCAGCAGAATTAGCAATTCCAACAGTTATAAAAATAACCAAAAACTTGCTGAATTATGGTCAACCACCTACATAAACAGTAAATCCGTATATCTTAAGTTGTATTATGATTCAGAATGATTCATGTTTCTAGTTCTTCTCAGTGTCTAATGATCTCAGTTCCACCATTCCTCCGGCCCTGAGGAGCTCTGGACTGCATACCTCTCTGATTAGATCCTTGCGGATCTGTGTCTCACTGTACAGGTGTGGGAGGACTGAGCCCAGCAGCCCGCGGATCAGACCCGGCTTATTATGGGCTGCCGAGTTGAACATCACCAAGGCAACGCGACGCACGTTGATGTCCTTGTCCTGCAGAGTCTTCAGGAAGTCGCCTGGGACAAGGAGGATGTAACAACACCAGTGGTGTCCAAACGTGGAGTTTAGGTAGTTAAGACAACACACTAGACTAAGATGCTGTGTTTGTCTAGAAGGTTCTATCAGTGGATTAGATGTTCGTCCCAGGCTGTCATGGGCAGGAGCTCAGATAAAAAGGCATCCATACCTTTTTCTTTATGTGGCTTTCAATCAACTTTCCAGGTTCTGTTTATTATTGGCAGCTGTGAGGCCCTCTGTAACATTGCATGTAGGGAGGTCTGGGAAAAATGGATGTGATAACTTACCTATGCAGTCCTTCAGGAGAGTGTCTATGGGGACCGGCTGGTCAACGATGGTGAACTTGACTGCTGAGACCACTGTGCTGCGGGCCAGAGCGGAGCCTGGAAACACACAGGATCATTCACTTAAAACACACACACACATACCTGTACTATCAATCATTTATTCACTCACTCACCAGACTATCTGTTTACCTGCTGCTAGCTGATTTTTGAGCCTGGGCAAGAGCTGGGCAGGACTGACCATGGTGAGTTTGCCCAGACACTCTGCCACTACGTTCCTGGTGCCCTCCTCGGGACACTCACAGTTCTTGGCCAACAGAGTCCAGATGGCCTCTACGTGGGACGTGAGGCTGGCCGTGGCCCCCGCACTGATCACCTCCTTCAGGGCGTGGAGGAGGAGGTACTGCCTGCGGGGCTGGCTGGAGATCTCCTGGAGCAGAAAGGGCAGGTAGTCCTCCAGGCTGCCCACACATACGTTCCCCAGGGCGGAAGAGGCCGCCCACTTTACTTCCTCGCTGGGGGAGGACAGGGCCTCCATCAGGACCCCCTGGAGCTCCTTGTGGCCCCCCAGGCTGACACAGCGGCCCACCTCCCCCAGGCAGAGTAGGGACAGCATCCTGGCCGGCTCAGGGGCCTGGGGGTCCTTCACCTGCCGGATCAGGCTGGACACCATGCTCTGGGCCTCTTTAGGACAGGCAGCAGACAGGGCAGCTACACACTTGGCCACAGAGTAGTAGGACTGTCTGTGGATGAGGTCTGTCTCTGGGGTCCTGTGTGGAGTGAAGAAGGGGCCGGTAAGCAACTGGAGCAGAGGGGTGTAGCCCAAACCGCTAGCCTTGGAGAGCACCAGAGCCCTGAGAAGATCCTGGATAGCTGCCAGAGCTCCCCCCTGCAGAAGGGGAGAATGGACCAGTCTTACCACCCCGGGCAGGACGGACGCTGCTATCAGGGGAAGGGCAGGGGGGCAGGAAGAGGCCAGACTGCTGAGCAGGGTCATGCACTCCTGGGCCACATGCATATCGCTCTCCTCCAGAAGAGCTGGCAGCTCCAGGAGCAGGGGCTCCAGCAGGGTGGCAGTGAGGCACGAGCCGTACCCAGACACCAGCACCCTCAGCCCGGACAAGGTGCCTAGCCGCAGGGCCCGCTGGTTCTTCCGGAGAAAGGATGCCAGGATGGGCACGGCCTCCCCAAGGATGGGCCTCAGGTCCACCTTCAGCGGGGAGCTGGCGACCAACATGAGGGCCTTGACGGCGGTTAGCCGGGTGATCTCGTTCTTCAGGCGCTCCAGGAAGATCAGCAAGGTGGGCTGCAGCTCCGCCCCCAGCTGGTCGCCGAGGTGACACACAATGTAGCCCATACAGGAAATAGCCCTCTCCTTCACTTCCTGGTCGATGTCCGTGGCCTTCAGCCTCCGCAGGGTCCCAGAGAACACTTCTTTCACGTAGGGCTTGGCGTCGAACGCCCCCACCCCGGGCCCTAGGGGGCGCAGCACGGTGACCAGCTGCTGGGTGACTAGCAGGGCCTCGGATGTGATCTTGTAGAAGGGGTCGTCCACGCAGAGCACCACGGGGGGAAGCAGGAGAGGCATATGGGGATGGAAGGCCTCTGGAGGGTGGCTGAGGAGAAGCACACTGAGGAAAGCCAGGGCGTCCATCCTCATGTTGGAAGAGGTGGACTTGTCTGTCAGGGAAAAGATGATACCTGGAGGAGACAGAGACAGAAGCTAGGTTACATATGGTCTGTGTGAGTATCTGTCTAAGTGTGTGTGTGTGTGTGTACCAGGTATGAGGGTGGGGATATGCTCAGCTAGCCCTCCAGGCAGGACAGTAGACAGCTCTATTAGCAGGCAGAAGCAGCCCTGTCTGGTCTTCATGCTCTTCTCTCTCAGCTGCCTGTGGAGAGCCTTCATCACCACAGGAACCTGGGGGACCACACAGCGTCAGAGGGAGGGTCAGGCGTGTGTGGCTGTCAGGTGTGTTCCTTGGTGTGTGTGTGTGCTCTGGTGCATGTACTCTGGTGTGTGTATGCTTATCCTACAGCGTGGTGATGTCGCTACCTGTTTCCGGAGCATGGCGAGGGTGGAGTCTTCTCTGGGGTCAGAGGTCACCAGACCGGGGGGAGGGCGTGTCTGTCGCAGCAACGCCACGAACGCTGTGAAGATGTCCACTCGCACGTTCTCCTCACGCTCGCGGAAGCGCGCGAGCAAGGCGGGGCAGACGGTGGTGTAGAGGTCGAGCAGGAGGTCCCTGCGCGTGGAGATGAGCACCTCCAGACACTTGACGGATGAGCGACGAACCTTCCAGCTCATGTCATCATCGTCACTGTACTCATCATCCGACTCTGGGTGGGCAGCAGGATACATTGGTATCAAATACACACACACACACTACAAAAACCAGCAAATAATCCCCGACAGAAACCATTTAGCTGTGTGTGTGCACCTGGGTCTTCCTCTCCATCCTGTTCCATGCCGTCTTCCAGGTCCTCCTCTGCATCATAGTTGTAGTTGGGGTCGTAACTAAGGTAACGGAGACACAGCTGCATCACTTTGGCAACGTGAGGGGACATCTCCTTGGGACACCTGTCAGTTATCAGTGGAGAGGAGAAAAATCACACGACTATATGAAAGATTCAGCAAACTAAACTACAGACGGTATTGAATATATCATTGTCAATCCGACAATGTAACCATTTAGGTAGGAAAAGTTCAAGGTCAGGGCTAAGGTTGTGGTAAAGATCAGACTTGATATGAGGGTTAAAGTTGCGAGGGTTAAGGTCAGTGTTAAACTTAAGGTCAGGGTAAAGGTCAGGGTTAAGATCATGGTTAAGGTGATGGTTTGGGAGGTGTCAACTCCCCACCTCCATCAGAGACACTGACTGTCTCTCCACCTTCAAGAAAAGGCTCAAGACGCACTTGTTCCGGGAGTACAACGGTACTTAGGAATGGTTCGCTTGACCCGATGTTAGTTTCCTCAAGGATCACAATGACTCTTTCTCAGAGACTTGTTGCTCTTGTGGTTAGTGGTAACTGATTAAAAAAAAAATTGTACTCGCTGTGATATATTGTTTTTATTATTGTTGCTTGTTTTTTTCCACAGGTACACTTGCACTTATAGCAGTTCATGTTGTTTAATTGTAACTTGTTTAACTACACGCTCTTATGGTTCTTCCCTTTGGCACTTACTTTGGTTGTTCACAATGTGTGCTTCATGTTTTGGCTACTCGCAATGTTTTGTGGCTATCTTGTTGTTATGATCAGTGACCTATGCACTTTGTAAAGCTCTCTCTTGGAAGTCGCTTTGGATAAAAGCGTCTGCTAAATGAATAAATGTAAATGTAAATGTCACCTGTGCAGGAAGGCCTCCAGGGCCTGGAAGCAGGACTCCCGCAGCTCATCATCCTCCACAGTGCAGAACCTCATCACCATGGGAACCACCTTCTCCAGGTGCTCACCTGAAACACCACGTCATGAAGGAGCACACTCACTTTGATGTAGGATAGCATCGGTGGTTTGGAATCAATGGTCTATAATAACATACACACAAACTATATATCCAGTCCATTTACACACGCAACACATTTCCAAGGGATCTTACCAACGCGATGTCCACCTTGCCTGCTGACGGTTGCTAGACACTGGATGTAAGTACGTGTGGTGGAGGTGGGAGGGGGTGGGGCTTGGGCCAGCTGGGCCAAAAGGTGCTCAGTGAGATGGGTGAAGAGGGCGGGGCTACAGCAGGGCACCAGGTGACCCAGAGCCAGGATGGAGCGCTTCCTCACAGCCAGGCGAGGGCTGGTCAGCTGACCAAGCAGAGAGGAGAGCAGCGAGGGGTGGAAACTGACCAGCGCACCGCTCAGCCTGTACAGAGGAAGGAACGGGAGTGGGCTAGAGGTAAAAAGGCTGCTGGTGGAAGAAGTGAAAGTTCAGAAGTCACACCCTAAACTACAATCCTGAGGCAACTTGATGCAAAAATGTGGAATACAATTCTGGGCCTTTGAGAGGATGTCCCTCCTACCTTTCCAACATGTCTGACAGGATGTCCAGGGCCTCCAGCTGGATAGTAACATCTTCCTGTTTCCCCATGGCTCCAATCAGCTGAGAGGTGATCTTCTTACACACACTGGCCGTCAGCGTCAGACCTGGGCATAACACAAACACACACACACACACAAAATGACAAGGGGATAAGAGGATTAGGAGGAGAGAAGGAGGAGTTGAAGAAAAAGGGAAGCGGAGGAAGGGAAGGAGGAAGAGGACAAGACGAAGACCCATTGCTTATATAGAGGAGGAAATGACAGAGGTCCAGAGGTCCAGGCAGATCAGAACAGAAGGATGGGAGGAGGAAGGAGTGAAGGAGGGAGGAAAAGGATGATGAAGAACAGGAGGAAGGGGAGCTGGCCTATACCTGAAGAGGAGGGGGGAAGCTCGGCGATGACTGTTTTAAGGCCCATGCTGGAGATGTCTCGGAGCTGCTCCTTGTCTGACAGCATGTTGGAGCATAGCGTGTCCACCATGGTCTCAACCTGGTAGTCCTTCACCTTGCTCACGAGAGGAGCCAGGCTGGAGCAATCGGACACAGAACACAACAGATACATGCATCAGAGAGACAGAAAAGCATGTATGTTTTTGTAAAAACGTGTCACTCTCTGTCCAGTCTTCTATCTGTCTGTCTCTCCATCCCTCGGCTTCTCTCTATCTCTCTGTCCAGTCCCATCTTTCTCTTTTTCTCTTTCTCTGTCGTTAACAAGTTCTCTCTCTCTCTTTCTGTAGGTCTCTCTCACCATTTCACAGCCAGGTTCTGGACCTCTCCGTTCTTGTCTTCTAGCAGCTTCAGCAGCATGGCCACCACCTTTCTCTCGCTGTCCTCGTCCAGCTTTATGGAGTCCTTCTGAAGCTCCACCATCAAGTCGTTGGTTGCCATGAACCTGCAGAGGTTATAGAACGCCACTGTGGTCATACTACACATTTCTGACATAAAACTTGTCCTCATTATCAAAGGCAACATGCCAATGTCATTTGAATTCCATGGTCATACAACATGCCTCATATTCATGTCAATCTTGGCAGAAAAACCTTAGTTATATCATGATTAACACACACACACACACATATATATATATTTAAATCAACTGTATTAGATTTAGGAGCCACTTCTAACACTTCAAATGTCCACTGTCTAGCCACCTCAAACGGACAGTCATGGCATGATGCAGTGTCATCTCAGGCTCATGCAAACTATCTTACCGAAAGTCTTTGTCATTGGATGTCATTTTCTCCAACAGGTTGGAGATATGGTAGGAAACAGTCGACATCTTGTTTCTTTAGAACTGTCACTGTCAATACGATTTTTGTATTACACAATATATTTTAGGAAAGACTGAAACAGAGCTTTAACCGGACAACATGGCGAAATCGGGGCGCAATAATGACGCTCTTAGCCAAGTACAAACTAGTGGGAAACATGACACTTGTGCGATATAAATAGGTGCTAGTCAAGTTGGAGTCTAGGGGGAGTCAAATGTATGCCCTGTTTCTACCGCCACCAGGTGGTCTCTATCTTCAGACTGCACAGGAACAACAGTTTCGCGGAACGTTTACGGTAATTGCTTGTTTCCATAGGGCGCTACATTTAGCGTCCAGGCTCGGAAGTGGTACTTTGTATTGGCCGCCGTGTACTTTCGTTGCCACGTCTGTAGTTAGCTGTGTTGTTAGAAAACCCGGCTTTGGTTTTTCATAATATTGATCGGACGTTTAACTGCAACCATGGTGAGTAGCAAGATACTCTACGTTTTTATACTCTGAGATCCTAGCTAAGTGCTGTATATGGTGATATAGCAAGGATATGACTTCAATGAAAACACAGTCAACGCCTGTCATTGCTAGTTAGCTTGATAGCTGATAGTGTTAATTCCGAGTTAGCAAAAATAAGATAACACTTAACGTTAGTAATCCCCAGGCGGGGACATTTGGGAAGTTGTCAAGTGTTGAGCTGTGTCTGTTTAATATTATTCACAATTCTAATGTCCTGTTGTGTCATGCCTTGGTGTATGAAATACAGGTTTCCGTTATTAATACGGTGGACACTTCACACGAAGACATGATCGTAAGTAACTGATGTTTAGTTGAACCAACTCTAACGTATATAGCTGTCGATGTATCCTTCTACCCTGCTCTGTCAGTCTTCTTCCTTCTCCCTGTTTCCTGCTACTCTCACCAGTCTCTTTTTTTGTCCGTGAGTTTGCAGAGAAAAATCTAGCTCCTTTTCAATCAAGTTAACGGATAGCAGTGTTGTAACAATATTATTTGGAAACGGTGTAAGCCAGTGTCCCTTAAGCGTTATGTTAAAGACAGTGCGACGCTCTGGAGTTGAGTCTGGCTAGTGTCTAACCACCGAGCCCTCTGCAGCATGATGCTCAGATGGACTATTACGGCACCCGGCTAGCCACATGCTCCTCGGACCGCTCAGTCAAGATCTTCGACGTGAAGAATGGAGGTCAGATCCTGGTGGCAGATCTCAGAGGGTGAGTTTAAAGTTAAGGTGGTCTGAGATAGATGCTCCAAAGCATTGGTAGCACAGCTTTATTAATATGTTGATTTGGATAAAAGCATCTGCTAAAAATGAATACAATTTCAAATGGTCTCTTCGTTGCTGCCTTACAGCTAGTCTGAAAACACAGAATACGGGTTAAATGTGAGGGTGGCCTGACAGTTGATCAAGGGACTGATCATGTCACTGCACAATTACAACTGTAGTAGGTTTCACAGTACTCACAAATGGACAGTGGCAGTTAGACAATGGACAGTTTTCAGACCCGGAGTTCAAACCTTTCTCTTCCTATCACAGTAACAGAGGAAAGCTTTGATGTACTGCCTCGTGTATAGGACTGACCTATGCTTTCTGTTGCCCTGGCAGCCACGAGGGCCCGGTGTGGCAGGTGGCGTGGGCTCACCCCATGTACGGGAACCTGCTGGCGTCCTGCTCCTACGACCGGAAGGTCATCGTCTGGAAGGAAGAGAACGGAACCTGGGACAAGATGTACGAGTACACTGGACACGACTCCTCAGGTACACACACAGTCACACGCCTGTGTTTTTCTGTGTGTGGGGGAATTCATATGGCTGCATCTATGTTATTCATATATTAGTCCTGTTTTATAGGCGAGTGCTGGTATTTTGTGTGTGGGTTTATTTAAACAAGTGTGTATTTTTTCTGAGCTGTGTGTGTGTGTCTCTCCACAGTGAACTCTGTGTGCTGGGGGCCGTATGACTTTGGTCTGATCCTGGCGTGTGGCAGCTCAGACGGAGCCATCTCCATTCTCACCTTCACTGGAGACCAGCAGTGGGACGTGAAGAAGATCAGCAATGCCCACACGGTGAGTGCGCACACACACACACACATACTCACTAGGTTTGGTGGACAACATGGATGGCCCATCCTGCGTCAGACAGTACTATCACAAACCCTGACCGTAAACCCTGACAATCCCTGACCCCATACCCTGACCTTCCGTGAGGTCCTCTAACCCTGACCTGTAGCCCTGCCCTCCGTGCCCTCCAGATCGGCTGTAATGCGGTGAGCTGGGCCCCGGCCGTGGTGCCAGGCAGCCTGATCGAGCAGCCCTCGGGCCAGAAGCCCAACTACATCAAGAGGTTCGTCTCCGGAGGCTGCGACAACCTGGTCAAACTCTGGAAGTAAGTGACCTGGAGCTTGGCTGAGGCTCTCAATGTTCAGCGTCACTATTTGACACTGGAGGACAGCACCTTCTGTAGCATTTTCTCACCTGTCTAGAAAGGAGGGAGATTTAGCTCAAGGAGTAGAAAGAATGTTGTATTTGTACAGTAATGGAAACAAGTTCATTGGCTTGCTTGCGAATGCAGCTCTCTGACTGGAGGTTTCATGCTCTGTGCTCCTCCTCCAGGGAGGAAGACGGCCAATGGAAGGAGGATCAGAAGCTGGAGGCCCACAGCGATTGGGTGAGAGATGTGGGCTGGGCTCCGTCCATCGGTCTGCCTACCAGCACCATCGCCAGCTGCTCCCAGGTAATACACACACACACACGCTACACACACAGCATTGCTACACAACTTCAGTATAATGGAGTCTCATCTCACTCTCCTCTTTCTTTCCTCTGTCCACCCACCCCTCCGCTCCCCACCCCGTCCTCCTCCACCCCTCCGCTCCCCACCCCGTCCTTCACCCCTCCGCTCCCCACCCCGTCCTTCACCCCTCCGCTCCCCACCCCGTCCTTCACCCCTCCGCTCCCCACCCCGTCCCCCTCACCACCCCAGGACGGCCGGGTATTCATCTGGACGTGTGACGACCCCTCGGGGAACACCTGGACGGCCAAGCTGCTGCACAAGTTCAATGATGTGGTCTGGCACGTCAGCTGGTCTATAACCGGAAACATCCTGGCCGTGTCCGGGGGAGACAACAAGGTTGTGTGTGTAATTACGTGTTGGGGTGTGTGTGCGTGCGTGTGTTGGTCAGCATGTTTGTGCGTATTGAGGATGTGTATGTTTTCATGACAGTATGTGTGCGAAATGAGTTGTGTGCATTTTTGCAAATCAGCATGTGTGGGCTCGAGTGTGTGTGTGTGGGTCTTTGCATGTCTACATGAGTGTGTTTAAAGGCCTCAATACACTGCAGTTTGACACCGCTACTCAGAAACAGCGGCTCAAACTTCTTCAAAATTTACCACCCCCGACTTGTGTTGGTTTTGCACCCTGCGTATACGTGCACTCTAAGCCTAGGGAGCCTAGCGCAGGATACGTGCAGCACCCACTCAGCGCGAAGCAAATGACTGCCTCAATAATGCGTGGTTGTGTATTAACATGTGTGTGTGTTGAGTGTTAACGTGTGCGTTGGAATGTCAGCATGTGTGTGTGTGTGGTCATGTGTGTTTGTATTTCTGCGTGTGTGTGTGTAAATAATGAGTGCGTTCCTTGCTGTCGCTACTAGGTGACACTGTGGAAGGAGTCGGCAGACGGCCAGTGGGCCTGCATCAGCGACGTCAACAAAGGCCAGGGTGCCGTGTCCTCCATCACAGACGGACAGCAGAACGAGCAGTGACCCTTGACCCCACCACTGGTCCAGACCTTGAACCCCGACACCGGAATCCAAGAAAAGACAACAAACTTCATGTCCCCTGCACCAGATCACCCAACACCCCCCCCCTCCACACCCAGAGTCCTAACCTGGACTGTCAGAACCTGTCCCGGACCAGCAGACCTCTCACCCCTGATTGAAACCTCCCTGAATCCAGGAACAGAGACTCTTATCCTGGACCTCCAGCTCTGCCCCACTACCTCCAGTCCCAGCCCCAGCCCGGCCCTAGACAGTCCTAGCCCCTGGATCCTCAGCCCCAGATCCTGGAACCAGAGCCTCCATCTCTCCCAGCTACATTCCTTCCCTCAATGAGGAGAACAGTCGCCCCTCTCCCCCTACCGTCTCCCAGCCCTCTGCTCCTTGGCTCCCAAAGTGTGGATACAGGATATAAGACAAGAAGGTTTAAGTTTAGCTGTATGGTAGAACATGTCTGACCTACCAAGCTCGTGCTAACAGGTTGTCAGAATGAAAAGAAACAGATCTGAGCATTTATCTTAGGGAATCTGCCTTAAACAAAATCTCACTCAGATCTCCACAGATAAATCTTACCAAACTGTTTGTCAAATATTTTCCATTTTTTTTTAATTCAGAATGTTATGTTTTCATCTCTCAATGAATAAAAATTACTTGAAAACAGCACAGTCTCATGTCTTCATGGGACAACAGCACTGTCTCCTCAACTGATCTGTCATGGGTAGATGGGTAAGAGAGGAGTATAGAAGAATATTCGTCCACCTATCCTGGGGTACACATCTAAGGTTATGTAAGAGAACTGTGCCTTGTTCATTTATGTACAGCCAGTTTAACAAACGTTCTCCGGATCTGCAGCTGGGCAGATATTTCGCTAGGAGTCGTAGTTTCCCCGACAAAGCTGCGTGGTCGGGTTCATGCCCTTATCACCGTCAGTGTGACCGGGGCTGAGCAGCCGATACACGAACCAACATTAACTCTGGGAAAACACTTTTAATATGGGTGGCAATAATGTGATATGGTTTTTGACCGCATTTTGCATTGTGGTTCTACGCCTACAGGTTAAGCGATGCGCTCACCATGCACACGTGTATTTATAATAATTAAATGCCATACAATTGTTAATACACTGTTAATTCTGCTTCTATCAACCATGAGCAACAATTGTTATCGTCACCTGTGCATGAAATGAATCAGCATTATTGTTATATTTAAAGAAAGCATATAGTCATATGATATACTAGGCTATAGCTTTTAAACATTCTGCGCAGTTGAGTGACTGTATTCTGTCAAGACCAAGCTGCATTGGGAGGGTTTGTAGGGGTATTTTGTTAGAAAGGTTGAATGCCTCCCCTTCTACGACGCACTCAAGCCAGTGGGCTGTCAAAGCGAATATCGGCGGCGCAGACTTGCCAGAGCATCGGCGCGGATCATCCACTTTGCCAAGCACATTTGTGACAGTGAACCTTGAGTCATGGTCCCCGCCTCTGAATCGGCGTGCGTGTTTGTGCCTTAGCGACGGCCACGAAAAACGGACTATTTGTCACCCCAGAAATGGACCGAGAGATTTAACCCGGGTCGGTTTGTTTTAGGCTATAGTTCCCAGGGCTCACCTGCTACTGTAATGCAGCGGAGGGAATCATAGTGCAATCACCATCACCGCAGCGGCCGCTTGTCACATTATCAGCATAATTACCGTTTTTCTGTCGCCGTCATTGCACTTGCAGTGTGACAGCATTATTCTCCCCCTTTGATAAAAACGCTCGTCACGCGCACCATGCCCGGTTGGAGGAGAAACCTGACTTTTTGTCTGCAGAGGATGCACGAGGAAGGTAAGACAAGGTTTTTTGTGTGTGATGAGGCTGCGTTTTGTTTGCTTATGAAGCTTGAGCGTGTCCATGTGTCCAAAATCTTTAAGTGGACCGATGGGGTTCAATACGCTGAACCTGCACCAAGTGGAAACATTTTATGAGTGTCTGTCGTATTGTAGCCGCGCGCAATGCGCACGTGTCACCTCAATTTAGTTCTGCTCTCCAGCTGTTTTATAGGAGGCTATTGATTATGACCACCTCGAGGTCCAGCTGTGTTGATTTTCCCTGGCTGGCGGCCCGTGTCTGGAGGGTGTATTAACTCAGCTCCGGACAGGACATCTCAATCCATTCACAGTGACAGTTCATGATTAAATATGCTTTTGGACTGTGGAGAGTTTGAATAACGTGGGTTTTAAGCGTTTTGTCTTTTGGGAATCATTACATTCTCAGACATAATGGCTTGACTGTAATAAGGAAAGCTGTTCTCGGTCTTTAACGATCTCGTATGGCAGCTGCGTACCTGTCTGACTATTAGACAGTCATTGTCCCAGTCCTGCCTGTCCTCTTGTCAGTCTGTCTGTCGGTCTGTGTTTGGTGTAGTGCTACTGGGGAGCTTTGGAGAGAAGGAACCTGTTCCTGTCACGTCAGTCTCAGATTAGAAAAAGTATTCCCCGGCAACTTCGCTACCATCCATCCCATTAATTTATTATACACCTTCATTCATGCAGGAGAGGAAGCGGGAGGAGAGGAGAGGAAAGCAGGTGATGAAGGGAGAGGAGAGGAAGATGAGAGGAAGATGAAAGGAGAGGAGAGGAGAAGAGATGAGAGGAGAGAAAAACTCATTACTCATGGCTCTGGAGATGTAATGACCTGAGAAGAAAAGAGGAAATCAGACGTTTTTATTTCTTAAGCAGGAGACAAGAGCCCCCATTAATCACTGGAGCATAAATTCACACAGCTCTTCAATGTGTGTGTGTGTGTGTGTTGATATGTTTGACCCGTAGAGCCCTCTGTAAGTGTTTTAGTCTGAGTGGTTTCATCCAGCCACAATGTGGTGCGTGTCTGTGTGTATTCATGTGTGTATGTGTGTGTGGTTCTAGAAGGTTCAAACTGACGGCAGTTGCTTCAGAATATGTCATGTCTTCTCTTCAAGCTGACACGTGTCGGTGCTAGGTGCCGCACACACCTCATACACAAATGAGACCGGGATTTGTGTATGGGAGTCAGATGGCTGAGCAGTGAGGGAGTCGGGCTAGTAATCTGAAGGTTGCCAGTTCGATTCCCAGCCGTGCCAAATGACGTTGTGTCCTTGGGCAAGGCACTTCACCCTACTTGCCTCGGGGGGAATGTCCCTGTACTTACTGTAAGTCGCTCTGGATAAGAGCGTCTGCTAAATGACTAAATGTAAATGTAAATGACGAGCGTGCATGTATCTGTGTGTGTACAGAATGTGTGTGGTTTGGAGCAATGCTTGATAACTAGCCCTGCCTCTGAGACCGGTATAACCCCAGTATCTCTCTGGGTGCCTCCATTATCGAATGATAGATGGATGTGTGGGTTCCTGCCTCTCTGAAGTCATTTTCTAAAGGCTCTAGAGTGGGAAGGAGAAAGGCCAGGGCTTGGTCCTGCAAAGTGCGTTATTATTGTCAACACTGTATTATTGAATGTGTGTGTGTTTGAGTGCGTGTGTTCATGTAAGCCTAAGAGAGAGAGCGAGTAGTGCTCATGTAGGTCACTAATAAGCTGAGGGTAATGTGATTTGATGAGTCACAACAGCAGAAGGTTCTCTTTCTATCTTTCCTCTCTCTTTCCTCCAATCCCCTCGTTCCTCTCGTTCCTCCCTTCCTCTTGTTCCTCCCTTCCTCCTCTCCTCCCTGCAGTCCTGACTGCCTCTCTGCCTGGCTGCCCACTGGATTTAACCTAAGCTTCAAACACACACACTCTTCACCCCTGGGTATGCACAAATACACACTGCACACACACACATGTGCACGGCGTGCGCCACATATATTCAAAAAATGTCACACACACATAAACACACACACGCGCCCACACAAACACGCACAAATGCACAAATGCGTACACAAACATGTCATAGCATGAATATGCAGAAAGGAATCCATTTGGATTCGCAGAACCAATAAGTGCTCCTGCCAGCCACGATAACTATGCATCAATAAACACTTGTTAATATGGCTGCATCGTCCCAAAGCTCAAACCTCACTGTTCAACTGTAGTCCCACAAGCACAGAACGTCCAGCTCTTTCCCCTCTCAGCGTCTCCCTCTCCAGTCCCAGTACTAGTCGGGAGCAAATGTGTTCAGAGTTCCAGTCGTAATGAAAGAGGTCCCGTTTCAGCCCCAGCACCAGTCTGGGAATATGTGTTCCAGCCCTAAAACTAGCCCTGTCCCAGTCCTAGACCTAAAGGACTGTGTTTCTGTCGTAGTACCAGCCATGATACCAACCTTTTTCCTGCAGGAGTGTTTCAGCTGTAGTACTAGCCCCAGTCCCAGGCTCAGTCCCATTCCTAGTCCTGAAGGACTGCATTTCAGCTCCAGTCTCAGCCCTAGTCTGGGGGAGTGTGTCCTAGTCCAGAATTATCTCTTCCTCTGTTGGTCCCACTGACCAGTCATCTGTCTACCACACTTGCACTCCCTGATTGGACAGTTAAGACAAGTGTCCTCAGCCAGTCATCATCTTTAAACCAATTACAATCACCCATCACCTAAACCAGTAACAGCCAGCCATTACCTCAGCCAATTACAGTCGGTGTCAGGCAGACACAGTCAATATCTCTGTTTCTGGATGAATGGTCGGGGGTTTGTTTGTTTCGCCTCTTATTGACAGATTATTTCCAGCCCTGTCATTGCCACACTGCTACACAGGCTGTCTCAACACTGAGCACACCATGGACTATTAACATGAACATTACTCACCAAACATTATCATGAGAGTTATACAGCTTTCATTATCAACATGAACACACCAGGCCTTATCATCAAGAAACTGGACCTCCTTGAAACCTCAGAAACAGTTTCAGACAGTTTTATTTGAACTGAACTTTACTTGAAGCAGTAGAACTAGTGTTGTTCTCTCCCTGAGTCTAAAAGTGTAAAAGTAATTACCAAATGTGATTGGACAGTCTTTCTCCGGAATGAAGAGGAAGTTAGAGGAAGTAAATCCTTTCCAGATGTTTCAGTAGAGATAGTACTGTGATGGGGACTTTGATTGGTGACTTTAGCCTCGCTAGCCTTTGTTACCATACCAAAGCACACACACGCACACATACACGCGCACACACACACACACTCACACTGGGATGCACAGACCACCCAGTTCTGAGCCCAACTCACGTCTTCTTACTCCACGTCTCTCTAAACTGCGTACTTACCTGACAGAAGGAATTCACATGACAGTCTTGTTGCTGGTCTTGGACACAGTCTTTGTTACAGGCTGCCTATTGTCCTCAGAAGCTATCTTCTCATTGGCTAATCTACTGAGGGCCACTTCCTGAGAAAAGATAAGACGGGAGGAGAGGCGAGAAGAGAAGAGAGGAGAAGGGAAGAGGAGAGAATCGATCAATCGATAAAGCCTATTGAAGCAACACTTATGAAACAACCTCCCTCCCTCTGGCAGCTGCTTTCCAGTCTCTCTCCATCTCTGTCCCTTCTCTTTTTCGCTCTCTTTTTCGCTCTCTTTTTCGCTCTCTGTCTCTCTC
Source organism: Osmerus mordax (assembly GCF_038355195.1). NCBI lineage: Eukaryota > Metazoa > Chordata > Actinopteri > Osmeriformes > Osmeridae > Osmerus > Osmerus mordax. The sequence goes on from NC_090050.1 coordinate 12,312,311, forward strand.
TCTCTCTGTCTCTCTCTCTCTCTCTCTCTCTCTCTCTCTCTCTCTCTCTCTCTCTCTCTCTCTCTCTCTCTCTCTGTGAATGATACTCCCCAATTTTGCTTTCTTTTTTCTCCTTCTCTCCTGCTTTCTTTCTCTATAGGTGGTACTCTCTAGTCTTTCTCTCTTTTCTCTCTTTCTCTCTGTGTCTGTGCTAACATAAGGATATATAGGATGTTGACTATTTACAAAAGCCATGTTGTCTGTCCTCTCTCAGCTTTGCCTCCTTGTATTAGACCATATATTAATGTAATATTAGCTTTCATTGAGACCATTTGAATAAATTAAGAAAGCTAATTATTCCCTAACAATGTTCTCCAACAGTCAATTATGACAGTATGAACACCCCCTCCTCCCCCCCGCGGGTCCTTGTAATTATTTAAATGACAGAATTCTCTAGTTTCCATTAAAGTTCAAAGATGGACGCATCATCTCTGCTGGGGAAGAGAAGCTTCTCTCGTCACAAAGTTCTGGAGAATTGAATGGACGGCTTAATTTAAAACCGATGTAGCCTGGCTTTTCAGATAGTGTTCTTGTAGTTTGTTTGGCGCTTGCTCTGTGTTCATGCAGACGCGCTCTCTCTGAAGGAGCAGAGAATGAGCAGGAGAGACTTCGAGCAGGAGAGACACGTGCTAGGCAGCAGGAGAGAGGAGGAGGAGGAGGCGAGACGTCAAAGAGGACCGTCATCTAGACACCATAATGATGGTGGAGGAGGAGAAGGAGGAGGCGGAGGAGGAGAGACATGTAAAGGAGCTGCTTGCCAGGACAAAACAGGACATGATGGAGGATGATTGGGGGGGGGGGGGGAAGGGGAAGTGGGGGGTGTGAAGACTGCATGAGAGCCAGGTGTTATTTATTTTTGTCTCGTTTCAACCTGGAAGGACGAAATGAAGGACGTGATCCAATCCTGACATGGACAGGCAGGAGTACGATATAGAACAAACAAAACCCTTTAGAATGTGTAGACTTAGTAAACACAAGCTAGTCACACCTGCCGCAAGTGATTTAAAGGTGCAAGAGAGAGGCTTAGAGAGTGAGAAGTAAGAAGCATGGATGAGGCTAGTGTGATGTATTGTTGGAGAGAGAGAGATGTACAAACAAGTTTGGCAGTGTTGGAGAGTAGGATAGAGACAGGTTCTTAAGTAAGAGAGACAACCATTGTGAGATATAGCAGTGTTAGACACACAGACAGAAAGATAGAGCGAAAGGAAGAAAAAATTGAGAGAAAGATAGAGGTACATTTGACAGTGTTAGAGACAGTGAGGGGATGACATGACCACTTCTGCAACTGCAGCCTAATGTGGGATAGAGGACGCTTTCCTCCAAACTGCTCATGATGTGTCAGTCTCAGAGGCAGCTCAGCGCTTCTGAGGGGACCCCCTGCTGTGTCCAGACTCCCCTCTGTTCCCAAAGCTCCACCACAGGTGTACACAGGATCACCAGGAGGGCTTACTGGAGGTCTGGAGGAGATGTGAAAGTTGAGGCTGCACACAGTAGGGCTGAGACTAGGGCCGCCCTGAGAGGTGGAACAAACACACCCCTTGAGGTACATGGTGTATAGGTGTTGACAGACACTGATGCTCAAGGGCAAGATTTAACAGTATGAGAGGAGTCCAGTCTGGGATATCAAGCTGTTTATGAAAATACAGCTGTACCTCGTTTGCTGGGTTTGATCTTGGATTGGCAGCGCTGGTCCCAGGTTCAAATTCCCCCTGTATGTCGTTTTGAAATTCCTATTTACACCAAGGGAGATGGAATACCAGTCGTTTGGTCTCTCGGATGTCCCCTTAACTCAGTCACACATGCACACACACACACACACACCGTGCGTGTGGAATGGCCATGCCATGGCTGTGCTGGTCTAGTGTTTGGACATCTCTGTGGTGCCTGGCGGGAGGTGCTGTCTGTTAGAGAGGTCACCCAGACAGACGAGAGCTTTCTGACAGGCTTTCATCCCGGCAACACTCAGCAACAATCTTGTCTATTGTACACCGTGCATGTGCATATGTGTGTGTGTGGTACAGCCGGACTTATTGTGTGTGAGTGTGTCTGTGCCATTGTGTGTGAGAGTGTGTGAGTATGTTTGCCAGTGTATGAAAGTGCGTGTGTGCCTGTGTGCACGAGAGCCTTGTGAGTATGTGTGGGCCTCTGTGAGTGAGTGTGAGTTAGTGAGTGTGTTTAAGTGTGTGAGTGTGTGTGAGTGTGAGTGAGTGTGTGTGAGTGCGTGTGAGTGAGTGTGTGTGAGTGTGAGTGAGTGTGTGTGAGTGCGTGTGAGTGAGTGTGTGTGAGTGCGTGTGAGTGAGTGTGTGTGAGTGCGTGTGTGTGCTGCGGGCCAGATGTCAGAGTGGTCCTGGTCATGGAAGATGTTAACAGAGGGAGACGCGCAGCCTTCCTACAGAGGAGCAGAAGCCCAGGCAGACCCTCGGACTAGACCACACTCTGGCTGCGGCAACCATCCATGTTATTGTTCCCTTTTTCATTTCACAGCCAAGGTGGAAAACATGCCCTCATTAACAGTAGGAACACAACCGTTTCCACTGTGGACACAAAAACAGACACAGTACAGTATGAGATCAATTAAGGATTCTCGGTCTTCCTACAGTAGAAGATAATACAGTCTACTTACACTAGAGTCTCCATGTAGTACAATACATTAGGTTCTCCCTACAGTAGAGTCTCTACAGTAGAATACAATAGAGTCTCTACAGTAGAATACAGTAGAGTCTCTACAGTATAATATAGTATAGTCTCTACAGTAGAATACACTAGAGTCTCTCTAGAGTGGAGTCTCCCTGGGTTCAGCTCCTGAACCTCCTGCATCCCCCTGCAGTCAGCCTCTGCAGCATACTATTGTCCTGCATCCCTCTGAATGAGGCTTTCAGCCAGAGCTTATGTTACACACACACACACACACACACACACACACACACACACACACACACCCACAACCACACCGACAAACACACACACACACACACACACACACACACACACACACACACATACTGAAAAACACACGACGCAAGCACAGTAGTCACACGCACACACATGCTCACAGGCAAAATGGTCACAGGCACTAACACACATACACACATTTCACACACATTCTTTGCTCAAAGTACCATTTTAAAGTCGCCCTCTTCTGCCTATATTTGCATTAGTTGCATGAAGTGCAAAGCTCACATAGAGGTATTTTGGATTACTTCTTGTGCATGAGGGTATTGTCAAATACTTATATTTGGTACATTTTATCCATTTACTCCGTTTTAACAGTTATCTCATTGAAATGTATTCTTTGTGTAATCGTCGGTTACACAAAAATTTGGGAGAGGACAGAGGTGAGTAAATGCTGAAAGGACCAAGCGAGGCAATGAGGAGGTGGAGAAGTAGAGGAGTGTGGAGAGGAGGTGGAGAGGAGGAGAAGTAGAGGAGTGTGGAGAGGAGGAGGAGAGGAGGAGAAGTAGAGGAGTGTAGAGAGGAGGAGGAGAGGAGGAGAAGTAGAGGAGGTGGAGAGGAGGAGAAGTAGAGGAATGTGGAGAGGAGGAGGAGAAGAGGAGAAGTAGAGGAGTGTGGAGAGGAGGAGGAGAGGAGGAGAAGTAGAGGAATGTGGAGAGGAGGAGGAGAAGAGGAGAAGTAGAGGAGTGTGGAGAGGAGGAGGAGAAGAGGAGAAGTAGAGGAGTGTGGAGAGGAGGAGGAGAGGAGGAGAAGTAGAGGAGTGTGGAGAGGAGGTGGAGAGGAGGAGAAGTAGAGGAGTGTGGAGAGGAGGTGGAGAGGAGGAGAAGTAGAGGAATGTGGAGAGGAGGAGGAGAAGAGGAGAAGTAGAGGAGTGTGGAGAGGAGGAGGAGAGGAGGAGAAGTAGAGGGGTGTGGAGAGGAGGTGGAGAGGAGGAGAAATAGAGGAGTGTGGAGAGATGGAGAGGAGGAGAAGGTGAGAAGGGGATGTGGAGAGGTGGAGAGGAGGAGAATGAGCATGGAGGAAGTGGTTAGGGAAGGAGGGAGCAGGTTAACACTGTAATGGGAAGCAAAGAGGAGGAGAGGAAGACGTGGATATAGATTGGACAAGAGATACATTATTTGTCAGGAGGTGGTACAAGGAGAAGGGGAGGTGCGGAGGTTAGACACCTGTAGCCTTCAGCAGCTCTCTCAGCCTGTTGCATTAAAAGGATCATGAATATTAGATGCTCCTGAGGCTGAGAGATGGGCTGCTAGCCTGGGGCGATCTGGGAGAGAGCTCTGAATCAACAGTCTCAGAACACCAGACACCCTGCTCTGCATGTCTCATTCATGAGAACTGAACGGAGCTGATCTGCTGACTGCACTTGTAATGGATCTTGACTTCCATTCCGCGCTGTGTTGAAGTAGTTCCAATCATTGCTTCCCAGACCGGTATATTTACTCTGACAGAAACTAGACAACGTGGGTTAGGTGGGCAACACTCTCCAACACGACAATGGAAGCAGTGTCTCTTGTTTAGGTATGTCTTCTGTCAGGCATCTTTAGTGTTAGCTATCTCTACTGTTAGGTATCTCTAGTGTTGGGTATGTCTAGTCTGAAATATATCTTGTGTCAAGTATCTCTAGTGTTCGGTATGTCTATTGGGCAACATCTCTAATTTGAGGTGTCTGTAGTGTCAGAGAGCGCTATCATGAGGTATCTCTGGTGTCAGGTATCGCGAGTGTGAGACATCTTTACCTCATATCTCTAATTTGAGTTATTGTGGGGAAGTGTGAAGTATCTTCAGTGTGACGTATCTCTAGCGGTAGGTGACTCTAGTTGGGCATATCTATAGTGTGAGGTATCTCTAGTGGGGCATATCTATAGTGTGAGGTATCTCTAGTGTGGGGCATATCTATAGTGTGAGGTATCGCTAGTGTGGGGCATATCTATAGTGTGAGGTATCGCTAGTGTGGGGCATATCTATAGTGTGAGGTATCTCTAGTGGGGTGCATATCTATAGTGTGAGGTATCTCTAGTGGGGGGCATATCTATAGTGTGAGGTATCTCTAGTGGGGGGCATATCTATAGTGTGAGGTATCTCTAGTGGGGCATATCTATAGTGTGAGGTATCTCTAGTGGGGTGCATATCTATAGTGTGAGGTATCTCTAGTGTGGGGCATATCTATAGTGTGAGGTATCTCTAGTGTGGGGCATATCTATAGTGTGAGGTATCTCTAGTGGGGCATATCTATAGTGTGAGGTATCTCTAGTGGGGCATATCTATAGTGTGAGGCATCTCTAGTGTGGGGCATATCTATAGTGTGAGGTATCTCTAGTGGGGGGCATATCTATAGTGTGAGGTATCTCTAGTGGGGGGCATATCTATAGTGTGAGGTATCTCTAGTGGGGGGCATATCTATAGTGTGAGGTATCGCTAGTGTGGGGCATATCTATAGTGTGAGGTATCTCTAGTGGGGGGCATATCTATAGTGTGAGGTATCTCTAGTGGGGTGCATATCTATAGTGTGAGGTATCTCTAGTGGGGGGCATATCTATAGTGTGAGGTATCTCTAGTGGGGCATATCTATAGTGTGAGGTATCTCTAGTGTGGGGCGTATCTATAGTGTGAGGTATCTCTAGTGTGGGGCATATCTATAGTGTGAGGTATCTCTAGTGGGGGGCATATCTATAGTGTGAGGTATCTCTAGTGGGGGGCATATCTATAGTGTGAGGTATCTCTAGTGGGGGGCATATCTATAGTGTGAGGTATCTCTAGTGGGGGGTCGCTCTAGTGTGAAGTAGTATATCCAGTATGAGGCCTGTGGTCTCCCCAGTCTGCAGAGTGTTCCAGCTGGGTCTGAGGGAGCTGATACCGCACGCTAGAGGCCTGAGTTTAGCCTAGCCTACCAGTCCACGCTCTACCCACACAGTACATTAGCACGTTAGCCATGCACCACATTCGGGTTAATAACACTGGAGCTGTCGACTGGCGTTGGCGGATCAGCTTGACGGACGCCTGAGTGAGAGGTTATTATTAGATGGCCGGACAAAAGCTTGGAGAGAGGAGATCGGGATTCCTTGGTGTGTCCTCCCACCGTGATTAAGGCCGATCTACAGATTGTGTTATTAATGATGTTTCTGCAGAGGCACTGGCCAGGATAGTGAGCCGGGGGTTTACAGTGTTTATCTTGTGGACTGTAGATGTGGAGGCACTGCTGAATTTTAGAGGCTCGTTCAAGACCGTGTCCTTCCTATCTTACTTGCGTGATTGTGCTGCGTGCCTGTCAATTTGTCTGTGTCAACGGGTGTGTGTTTGCGGATCAGCCTACGCATGTGTTTTCTGTTTGTTTGTGCGTGTGTGTGATGGTATGTGTCTGTCCAGCTGCGTGTGCTTCCTGTGTGTGTATGTGTGTGTTTGTCATTATGTGTGCTGTGTTCATCTAAACACTAGGTTCAGAGCCCCCTCCCTCTCCACCCCCCCCCCCCCCCCACCACCACCAACAAACATGCACACGCAATAAATGGAGTGAACTTGAACCCAGTCAAATTAGGGGAATAATGAGAAGCAAACTGGCACATTATTTCATGAACGCATGAATACATAAATGCATTACTGCTACAATTAGTCAGTCTGGCAGAGAGGAAGGGAGCAGAGAGGTACATGGCGGGATGGAGAAAAGGGATGAGAAATGGATGGAGAGAAAGAGGAATGGAGATGGAGGGAGAGAGCGAGACAGATGGAAAGGGATGAAGAGAAGTAGTGAGAGAGACAGGTAGAGAGAGAGAGAGAGAGAGAGAGAGGGATAGACAGAGAGAGAGAAACAGAGAAAGAGAGGGGCTGGAGAGAGGTCATGGTATTTAAGTACAACAGTGGAAATAACAGAAAGCCTGCAGGTGGAGGGGAAATGTCATCTAGCGATCTCTCTGCTCTCGTCCTCACCGAGGACCTTCAACAGCAGGGAGCCCTGAGTGTGTGTGTGTGCATGTGTGTGTGGTGTATGTGGTGTGTGTGTGTGCATGTGTCTGTGGTGTATGTGGTGTGTGTGTGTGTGCATGTGTGTGTGGTGTATGTGGTGTGTGCATGTGTGTGGGGTGTATGTGGTGTGTGTGTGCATGTGTGTGTGGTGTATGTGGTGTGTGTGTGTGGATGTGTGTGTGTGCGTGCATGTGTTTGTGTTTGGAGGTGACTCTATTCAGACCAGACAAGAGGACAGGTTCCCAGTCTCCAGGCTGCGTGTTTCCTATGAGGGGAGGAGGAAGTCATGGTCATTTTGATAGAAGACAAATCCAGACAATGATCATTTTCTGACTGCCTCATTTTTCATCCTTAAAATGCTCTTAAAATGATATATATTTTCTGTTTGCTGCTTCTGAAATCATTCTCCATCAGCTGCCGACCATACTTCACCACCATTACCCATCTGAGCTCCACATGTACTGCCTGAACTTTGCTAATCTGTGCTGGTCTAGCTGTGCCCAGCCTCAGATAATCATTAAAGTAAAAGGTTTTCCTAGTTTTCTTTCTCTGTTTCTCTTTTTCTTCCTCTCCTTTCTTTCCCTCCCTCCTATCCTCTCTCTTTTTCACTCTCTCGCCTCTCTGTCTTTCTCAGTCTATCTATTTCTCTCTACTCTCCCTCTCTCGCTTTCTCCCCCTCTCTTTCACTTCAGATTTACAGAAATGAGCCCGGTGTCTCCTTGTCAGATGTCTGTAGAAACTGTAGCTTTACTGTAATGGGTTCAATGACGAAGCTATTCCTTCACACACACAGGCCCCCATAAAAGCAAATACCTTCATCTGTTGTTTCTCTCATCAATCCACGCCAACTGTCTACATTGAGACAATGTTGGATCACTGAAGGTCCACTGTTTGTTAGTATCCATGTGTGTGAACGTGTTTGCGTGTGTCTGCATGTGTCTCTGTGGGTATTCTGTCCTCAACGTGTAGAATAGTGTGTGTATGTGTATAAGCGTCCCTGTGTATGTGCATGTGTGTGTGCGCGCCTGTGCCAACGTTTGAGTGATTGTGTGTGTGTGTGCTCTTGTCTATCAGTGATAATGTATGTATGTGTGTGTGTGTGTGTGTTTGTGTGTATGTGTGTGTGTATGTGTGTGTGTGTGTGTGTGTGTGTGTGTGTATGTGTGTGTGTATGTGTGTGTGTATGCATGTATGTGTGTGTGTATGTGTGTGTGTATGTGTGTGTGTGTGTGTGTATGTGCGTGTGTATGTGTGTGTGTATGTGTTTGTGTGTATGTGTGTGTGTATGTGTGTGTGTATGTGTGTGTGTATGCATGTATGTGTGTGTGTATGTGTGTGTGTGTATGTGTGTGTGTGTGTGTGTGTGTATGTGCGTGTGTATGTGTGTGTGTATGTGTGTGTGTGTGTGTGTGTGTGTATGTGTGTGTGTGCGGGGCAGATGAGCAGCGTAGCCCCATCAGTGGGAGCAGTCACATCTGTCCTGGTCTCAGGTGGGGGTAGTTTCTGCCTGGCCTGTCTGTCCCCGAGCCCCAAGGGAGCCTGCTGGCCCTCTGGCCCTCTGACTCCCTCTGTCTCTGCTAAGATACACACACACACACACATACATACACACACCCACACACATAACAGACAGGCAGTCAGGCAGGCAGACACAAACACATGTGGCAGACATGCATCTGACATGCATGGGAGGGATGAAAGGCTAAAATGATCCTTGCATTATTATTTGTTATTCTGTTATTATTTGTCACCTGACAGGAACTCACACCTGGTAGGTTAACAGGTGTAACAGCAGTTTCCGGGGGCAACACTGGTTTGGAAGAGTAAGCCTTATTCTAACTTGGAGGAAAAAAAAGAAGAAAATCGCGACCTTAGCCCTTAAGGTGCTAGTCCTCTTTGTGTTATCATTCTGCTGGTTAGTTGTTTGGGTTCCCATGCGGAAGAATGTCAGCTCTAATTCCTCCGGTGGTACGTCCAGGTGTGTGTTGAAGTCTGGAACCTCTCAAGCCTGGCAACCTCTCAGCTCTCTCCCAATGCCTGGCGGGTGTCCATGGAGACGAGGCCAGGGGTCGCGACCCCCCCCCCCCGTCCACCTGGTGTGAAGGAGCCTGACAGATCACATCATCACTCTGAGCCCTGGCTGGTTCTCTGGTCTCTCTGTCGAGCACTGCCGCACCTTCCACCACTAGGGGGCGCTGCATCCCTGCTGGTGCGACGGCACTGAGCGATGGAGAGATCAGAGAGAGAGGTAGCAAAACAAAGAAGGGGGAGACGGGAGCAAGTGGGGGTGCTACGTTGAGAAAGAGGGGGATAGGGTAAGTGTATGTGCGGGAGCGAGAGAGGGAGAGAGGTCGAGAAACAGAGGGGGGTTGAAAGAGAGAGAGGGGAAGGAGGGAAGAGAGCGAGAGGAAGTCACGCTCACTGCCCCAGTTTGTATATTTATCCTCAGTGTGAGTCATGTGACGTGGCTGTTGACTGGAGAAGCAGCTTCAGCATGAACAAGCATCTCCCAGGAGAGCCAACGAGGACCATTAAAACACACATGGGATGGGATCTTCTGATTAATGATAATCGCGTGCGTGTGTGTGTGTGTGACTGACATATTCAATTTGAGCGCATTTGTGACTGCAGGGAGTTCAATTACCTATCATAATTGAAAATAAAATGTTTGAGTGTGTTGTCATCTCCCCATGGAACACATGCTGATGGAGGGGAGGGGCCACAGCAGTATATGACACACAGTCACGTTCAAATGTTTGAGACCACACTGAACGGTTCACGGGGGAACTGAAGAGTGAGAAAGCCAAGTGTTCTGTGACTACACGAAGCTCTTTGGAACATTGCCAAATCCAAAGCCCATCCTGGGATAAGATGGGTCATCAGGTTTTGCACAAACCTGTGGAGTCCATGCACAATGTTGTTCAAGCAAAAAAGGGGTTACCTACCAAATACGAAGATATTCTGAGAAGTATGTACATTTTTTACTCAAATTATGAAACTGATTTTATCATTTGTAATGAAAAAAGTTCGAAATGAATGCAAAATAGAAGGATCTTGACTGGTGGTCTCATACTTTTGGAGCCTGTGAAAACTTACAGTTTATGTACAAAGCTTTAAGACAGATCAAATGTACATTTCTCTTCCTCCTTCCTCTCTTCTTCTCTTCCCATCTTTTGCTCCTCTTCTCCTTCTTACACCCCTCCTCCTCCTCCTCTTCCTCCTCTTTCCCTCCTCCTCTTCCTGTCCCCTTCTTTTCCCCTCCCCTCCTCCTCCTCCTCCTCCTCCTCCTCCTCCACCTACTCCCCCTCTTCCTCCTCCTCCTCTTCCTCCTCCTCCATCTCCTCCCCTCCTTCACCTCTTGTTCTTCCTCCCCTTCTTCCTCCACCCTGTCTCTCTCTTAGGTGTTCTAGCCTCAGGCTAGCGCGTGGAACTCAGAGTTCAGAGATTAGGATGAGAAGAAACACAGACCTGCCCCCATCGCCCGTTCCCCTCTACACATACACACACACACACACATACACACACAAAGAATGAAACAGACACACGCACAGCAACACACACACACACAGACAGACACGCACACAGTGACACACACGCAGACACACACAGCGACACACACACACACCACCCCTCTGTTGCAGCTGGGTTCTCTCCAGGGTGCAGTCCCCTGGAAGCAGGCTCTGGAGCTGTGTCTGTTCTGGTTTGTGCTGACTGTGTTTCAATCTTCAGGCAAGACACACACACACACACACACACACATGGAGACAGACAGACTGGTGTACAGACAGACAGGTGGACTTACAGACGGGTAGACAGACAGACAGGTGGGTAGACAGATGGGTGGGCAAACACACAGAGACTGACCTGTGGGCAGCCAGGCAGAGATAGAGTTGCTCTGTGATCAGACTAGAGAACACATCCTCCACTATTCATGTCTCCTGGAGGAAAGTCTTCATCAATGCCACTGCAGAATGTAAATGATATAAAAGCCTTCGCAGCTCAGTGGAGCTGGGGAGCTCATCTCTCTCTCTCTCTCTCTCTCTCTCTCTCTCTCTCTCTCTCTCTCTCTCTCCCTCTCTCTCTCTCTCTCTTTCACACAAACACACGCACACTTTCTCTTTCTCTCTACCTCTCTTTCTCTTTTTCTCACTCTTTCCTACTCTCTGTCTTTCTCTCCCTCTCTGTCTCTCTTTTTCTCTCCCTCCTTCTCTCTTTTTCTCACTCTTTGCTCTTCCTCTTGCTCTCTCTATGGAAGTTTCTTTTCTGTTTTCAAATCTTTTTCTCCTCAATTGGTTCATTTACTCTTTTTCTATACGGCCTCTATTTCCCCTCTCTTTTTCTCTCTCATTATATTTGCTCATGCTCTTTCTCTATCTTTCCACCTTGCTTTTCCCCTTCCTCCTTTTATAAATATCACGCTGCTATTTCTGTGAGGTACAGCCTGGTTGTTTTGAGGACTGTGATGTGAACTTGTTGAATGAACATGCAATGTCAGCTTGAGCAACCCTTCCTGAACAGTAAATAGGTGCTTGTACGTGTGACGGCGTCTCTGGGGACAGGATGGCGTGGCTCCCCGCTGCGTCTCATTGGAGGGGAACGCCCTTACTGCTGGAGAGGCTCACCTGTTACACATCTATCTCTCTTCTCTCTGTCTCTCTTCCTTCTTCCCGCACTTTTTCTTTCTATTTCCCCTTCCTCTTTCTCTCTCTCTCTCTTTTCTTTCTCCCTCACTCTCTGTCTCTTTATACCCCCGGTCCTGCAGTCCATTACCTCCAGCAGAGTACAAACAGGAAAGGGTTCCTTTGACCCTCCCCCCCCGTTGAGAGGAAAGGGCTGCTGGGTTGTTCCTGTCACGCTGATCAGTGTCAGTCAGACCCACATCACAACCCATTCAGGAGCACAGCCTCACACAGTACCCCTCTAGAACACAGCTGATTACAGTACCTGTTCCTCTAGAACCGAGCTGAGCATAGGGTAGCTGTCTCTGGTTTTAGAACAGAGCTGACAGGAGTACAGTACCTGTTCTTACTGTGTGAAACAGAGCTGAGCACAGTACTGGTCTTTGTGTGTGTGTGTGTGTGTCAGACTTTGCAACGTGTGTTTTTGTGTGTGTGTGCATCTGTGTAAGACTTTGCAGTACATGTGTGTGTTTGTGTGTGTGTGTGTTTGTCTGTGCAGCCTGTGTCAGTGTGATGAGAAGCTCAGCAGTATCTCTACCCTACACATGTTTGACCCACTTAACAGTCTGCCTGTATGTGACAGAGGTGTCAGCAACTCTCCTTTCCTCTCTCCTCTCCTCACCTCTCTTCTCCTCACCTCACCTCACCTCTCCTCTCTCCTCTCCTCTCCTCACCTCTCTTCTCTTCTCTTCTCTTCTCTTCTCTTCTCTTCTCTTCTCTTCTCTTCTCCTCTCCTCTCCTCTCCCCTCTTCTCTCCTCTGTTCTCTTCTCTTCTCTTCTCTTCTCCTCTCCTCTCCTCTCCTCTCCTCTCCTCTCCTCTCCTCTCCTCTCCTCTCCTCTCCTCTCCTCTCTCCTCTCCTCACCTCTCTTCTCTTCTCTTCTCTTCTCTTCTCTTCTCCTCACCTCACCTCTCCTCTCCATGTTCTACTGTGTTCTGCAGTGTTCTAGAGTGTTCTACAGTTTACCAATCTACAATTCAGTTCTGGGCTCCAGTCATTGCTGCTCTGCCAGTGGAAACATTGGAAAAGAGCTCCAGGGAGGGAGGGTGTTTGTGTGTGTATGAGTTCATGAGCGCGCGTACAAGTGTGTGTGTGCTCGTCTGTGTGTGTGTTTGTGTAAGTGTATGTGAGCACGGATCCAACATCAACCAGGATTGGCCATTGATGATTACCTGTAATCGTAACCCCCCGATTGTCATTGTATAATTCGCACTCTGGCGTTGTGTACTAGACAGCCACCTGCCAGGGCTTCCTGCGGCCCACGGGAGATCACAGTCAGGGAGAAGCTTCTAGAAGCGCAGGCGGAGGAGGAATGCCTCGCAGGAACCAGGAACGAAAGAGAGAAACGGAAATAAGAGAACGGTGGAGAAGTGCAGAGCCATCACTTTGAGTTTTTTGCTTCCTTCTCTCTTTCTCTCTCTGTCTCTCTCGATCCTGCCTCTCTCTGTCTCTTTCCCTCTCAGTTTTTTTCTTTCTCTGGTCTGATCTCTTTTAGACTAGCAGGGGGTAGAGAGAGAGAGAGACAAGGAGAGAGAGAGAAAGACAGAAAGAGAGAGAGAGAGAGAGAGAGAGAGAGAGAGAGAGAGAGAGAGAGAGAGAGAGAGAGAGAGAGAGAGAGAGAGAGAGAGAGAGAGAGCAGGAGAGAAAGAAACTAGGCCATGCTCCACACTTTACACTGTGCTCATGGATTTTGGTGGGAATCAAAAAGTTGTTCCTCAACAGGAACAAGTTCCTGTGATCTGAGCTGATCATTGTATCTCTTAATGATGTCTCCTGTGTGACAGAAGAGTCCTGAGTTAGAATACGTTTTCCGTCTCCCAGTCAGGTCAATTAGATTCCCTAAACCTCTCCCTTCTCCCCTCTCTTCTTTTTCTCAACCAGGAAGTGGTTGAAACAGGAGACTGATGCTGTTGTTGACATCATGGGATGGGTCCAGATGGGGGACAAATACCCTCAAAATGTCAATTGTAAATGATGTTTGACCTACGCTGTGAGCCACACGGAAATGCAACGTCCACAAACACAGACAAACACAACTCTAACTCTCTCCGTCAATGAGCGGCTGGAAAGTGGGTCAGTCCATGTTTCTGGTCTTGTTTGAAGTGGAAGGACGGAAGTTTATCCCCACAGAGAAATTCAGACGTTCTTTCTTAGTAAACTCTCCACGGCGATCGGTCTCCGTGGTTTCTGTGGTCTCTCCCTCTCTGGTGCCACTTTTTGCTGGTTTCTCTCGCACTGGTGGCTTTCTCTTTGTTCCTCTCTCTCTCTCTCTCTCTCTCTCTCTCTCTCTCTCTCTCTCTCTCTCTCTCTCTCTCTCTCTCTCTCTCTCCCTCCCTAGCTCAATATCACCCAATCTCTTGCTCACTCTCCCTTTCTCTGTCTCTGTCTCTCTCGGATCTCTGTCAATCTGGACTCTCTCTCTCCTCCCACCCTTTGTCTCTCTCTTCCTCTCACTCTCTCTTTCTCTCTCTCCACCCCCCTCTCTCTCTCCCTCTCTCCGGCCCTCTGTCTGTGGTCTCTGGTCACAGGTTAACCTCGTCTTGATAATCAGCATCGCTGTGCACTGATGAGCTCATTATGGAGAGGCATGGGAGAAAGATTAAAGAGGAAAGAGGAGAGGGGAAGGAGGGAGGGAGGGAAGGAAGGAGGAAGAGAGGGAGGGCTGCTTCAGTAGAAGCCGTGGGATAGGGCTTCACAGAGAGGCAGAAAAAGGGGGGGGAGAGGGGGTGGGAGAGAGAAAAGAGAGAGAATAGGAGGAGAGGGAGGGAGAGGGAAAAGGAAAGAGAGGAAAAAACGGGCAGGGTTTGTGATATTTTTCACAGCTCTGAGAGAGAGAGGAAGAGGCAGACTCCCTGCTCGCTTGTTCTCCGCTGTGAATCGCGTGCCCTGCTAACTCTGCAGAGAGGAGCGGAGAGGAGAAGAGGAGGAGTTATTTGATGAGGTAGGGGGAGAGGAGAAGGAGAGGACACACCCGAAGAGAAGAGAAGGAAGGAGAGGGGAGGCCTGAGAGCGAGGGGGCGAGGCCAGGCCAGGCGGGGGAGGGCAGCCCGGTGATGTGTGCCAGCATGGAGCGAGGGGTGAGTCGTGTTTTGAGGGTGGTGAGGAGGATGTCACCACGCAGGCGTGCGCGGGACCCCCGGGGGGCGCTGGAGAGCCCAGAGGACTGCTGCCAGGACAGCCTGTGTTCCCTCGGCCTCTGCCTCAGCGGTGAGCACGCACGTCTCCCACCCGGCACCTATACGACACGGCGCACACGACACTCACAAGGCACACAGACATGGCACACACGACACTCACAAGGCACACAGACATGGCACACACGACACTCACAAGGCACACAGACATGGCACACACGACACTCACAAGGCACACAGACATGGCACACACGACACTCACAAGGCACACAGACATGGCACACACAACATAGGCATGCCTCCTAAAAGGCACACACACACACACTTCACAGCACATATGCGACACAAACATGTCATTATGCACGCCACACACACCCCACACCCACACCATGTGCAAGCTTCATACCCGCTATAGACGCAGTTTAAACACACGTTTCACCTGGGCATCACAGGTATCTCACACACATCTAGCACCCATCTCACACGTGCAGGAATGTCACAAGGAACTAAGTTCACCCCTGACGTGATTCAACACTTCAGGTCACAGGCACCACACAGGCCACTTCATTCACCCTACCCATCCCTTCTGTTCCAGCACACTCACAAAACGCTCCCCTCTCAGAATCAGCAGAAATGTTCCTCTGGCCTGCAGTTGTTTTAGAGAGCGGTTTTAGCTGTTTTTAAGCATGGTGCTCGAGGTCCTTCCTATTCCACCCAACTGCAGTTCTTGAAAACGACCTGGTAATTTAGACTCTTGATTTGTCTTGAACTGTAAGTCAGAGTTTTTCAGTAGATAGCAAATGCGGCTATGTTAATGTTTCTCTTAGGTTGTGCGGTTTTTGTTAATGTTTCGTGAGGATGTCTGTCAGTAGATACAGTTGTGTCATGAGGAGATGTTTCAGCAATTAGCTGTTTTGGCAACAGCAGCAGGCACGACACAGCCCAGTACAAGTTAAAATATGCTATATTTACTCACACTAGAACAGAGAGTAGGAGACACGCAGGAAGGCAGAGACAGCTAAGAGAAAGAGGAGATGGGCAGGGGGATGTAATGGCAGAATTCTACATTTCTAGTGGCACTGTGTAGATTTGAATAGTCAAGAGATGGCGGTTTCAATAAATTTATTTTGCTTGTACAAATTAAGAATTAACAAAGTACTTTGTGATCAGTCATAATGAAGGAGTTGCTAGCCACAGGTCGTTCGCAAGAGTGATGAAGAACAACCCTAAAACCCTGCCTTATATAAACTTTAGATCAAATGGTTCTTCTGATGGTCAATCCATCAATGTAGCAAACTCTGTGATTGGTCAGCACTGCTCAGTGACAGTTTGACTCCATACCAAGTGTCCCACAGTTCTTTGATGTGGCATCTCTCCCGAAACCAGTAGATAGTAAATCCACAGAAGTTGATCAGTCAAATGGTCAACTGTCCTTTGTGTGGGCATCTTCAAACAAGTATTTAATTAACACCACCCATGCAACAGGAAGGGCCAGAGCAGCTTGATCAGTTCCCAGCTGTCTCTTCCTCCCCAGGTGACAAGAACTCTCCCAGGTCACCCAGACTTCCCGTCCCTAGACTTCACGTCTCCTAGTTAGGTGTTATAAAACAGGGGAGCTAGGACACAAACAGGGGAGCTAGGACACAAACAGGGGAGCTAGGACACAAAAAGGGGAGCTAGGACACAAACAGGGAGGCTAGGACACGACCAGGGGGACTAGGATGCATTAAAGGAGACTAGGGTACAGACAAAATGACCAACAAGAAATCCAAGAAGGCACCCAACATTTGTAATATTACATTAGCAGTAATATGATTTTCATAGTATTTTCACTTCTTCGGGGAAACAATGGTGTATTCTCCGTATAAGTACAGTCTATATGATTTTGCATACGTAAGTAGAATTAATATAACCATAGGCTCTACAGAGAGCATCAGAGAGGCATTCAGAGACATGATCCTTCCTAAACCAACAAGAGCTGGTTTCTCTGCTCCCACACACAGCACTGGCCTGATGAATATTTAATACAAGCCCACAGACTCAGAAATGGAGAGGGAGATAAAGAGAGAGAGAGAGAGAGAGAGAGAGTGAGAGAGTGAGAGAGAAATGTACACATATGCAACATCACCGCATCTCCCCTGCTAATCAGCCCCACAAAATGCGATCATCTAGCTAACGTTCCCTGACAAAACTGACAGATCTTTAGACCTGGCATGGATGGAGTGGAGCAGTTTGATGCTTTGGTGTCCAGAACACAGCCAGTGGAAAGCTGGTTCGAGGAACTCCCACACACCCTAGCTCTTCCAGGAAGTGGGTGGTACTGTAACAGGAAGTAGGCTACATCAATAACAGGAAAGGGTCATGATCAAAATAATAACGGTGATGAATATGACGATGGTACTGATGGTGAAGAGGATGATGAGGATGCTTAGATAACGTTGATGATGATCTTAGAGAGTAGACTGTGTCTTGTAGATGTTGCCTGATATTGCATCACTGAGATCAGATCCCAGAAAGGGGGTAGAGGCACCCTTTGGATGGGAGGAGAGGAACAGGGACGGAGAATGGAGGAGAAGAGAGGAGAAGCTGGGGAGGAGAGCAGGATAGGGGCAGCGGAGGCGAGGACCGGAGGGAAAGAACGTGGGGGGTGGAGGAGAGGTGGAGATCGGAGGAGAGGAGCAGGCCGATGTGAGCAGAAGGGATGTGGAGGCGGTGGAGGAAAGGAACAGAGGGGGCGATGGAGGGAGGCTCGAGGAGAGGAGCCGACTGAAGGAGCGAGGAGCACAAGGAGAGATGGAGGACAGGGGAGAGGTGGAGGCCACGGCTCAGATGGGATGGCTTGAGATATGGGTTCTGAGAAACAGCATGAGCGAATTGGAGATAAGCGAGGACTGATCCTGAGATTAGCCTCTGATGGCACTCCGACATGAGCCTCTGCACCTTCTACTGTGTGGCTGTCAGCATGCAGAAAACCCCCCAGTTCTAATCCTGTCCTCTGTCTCTTTCTCTCTCATCCTCTTCACTCCTCAACTCCACTCCTCTCGCCTGCATCCTTCGTCTCCTCTGTCTTTATTGTTCTCTCCGTGCTTCCCCGCTCGTCTTTGTTCCTCTGTGTTGATCTCCAGAAATGTCCCAGATTTACTCACAGAGTGGGCGGGCGGAGGGTGGGGGGGCATGAGGGTGGGGTGGGTGGGGGGCGTGAGGGTTGCAGGGAAGCAGTGTGGGATGGGGAGGTGTGGCGGGGGCAGGGTGGGGTGGGGGACGCAGGGGGAAGGGGGGGGCTCAGGGGTGGGAGGTTGCATGTACGACCTGTATCTGTTAGCAGTCTTCCAGCTCCCAGATTAAATCAGATCTCCTTTTAACCAGCAGCTCCTGCGGAACTAGAGGAGTCGGATCTGTGTTAATGTATGTTTATGTATCCTTTTGTGTCTGTGTGCGCGCATGTCCACGTGGGAGTCTGTGTGTGTGCTCATGTCTTTTAGTGCGTATGTGTGTGTGTGTGTTAATAATACTGCCATGGAGGGGTTGAGGAGCCTGTGCACGGTATAAATAAATACTGGGGGATCATCTGTCTGGCTCTGTGATCCTCCCTGCACCATAACCCCCGAGAGGACAGGAGAGGACAGGAGAGGAGAGGACAGGAGAGGTGAGGAGAGTAGAGGAGAGGAGAGGTGAGGTGAGGTGAGGTGAGGTGAGGAGAGGTGAGGAGAGGTGAGGAGAGGAGAGGACAGGAGAGGTGAGGAGAGGTGAGGAGAGGTGAGGAGAGGTGAGGAGAGGAGAGGTGAGGAGAGGTGAGGATAGGAGAGGTGAGGTGAGGTGAGGAGAGGTGATGAGGAGAGAGGTGAGGAGAGGAGATATGATGAAGAGAGAGGAGAGAAGAGGAGGAGAGAGAAGCGATGAGGTGAGGATAGGAGAAGAGGAGAACAGAACTGAGGAGAGGAGAATAGAAAAGAATAGAGTTGGGAAGGGAAGAGTAGATTCAAGTAGAGTAGAGTAAAGTAGTTTGTGCGTCTACAGTTGATGGTGCTACCAGATGGACAGTTCCAGCTAGTACCAAATGCAAGAGCTTTGTGCATAGAACTCACTTCTTCCGTATAGATTTTAAGTTTTACAGCAGCAACCTTTTCTGCTTTGTTTTGTTATGTTTGTGCTGTGTAAATGTTTAAATCAATTGTGCTTGTGTGAGAGTAGGTGTGTGTCTCTGTGTTTGTGTGCCTTGGAGGGATATAATATAAATAAAGAGAGAGAAAGAAAGACAGAGATAGAGACAGAGAGAAAGAGAGAGAGAGACAGAAAGAGAGAGAGAGAGAGAGTGCGAGAGAGAGAGAGAGAGAGAGAGAGAGAGAGAGAGAGAGAGAGAGAGAGAGAGAGAGTGAGAGATAGGATTGAACAAGGTAGAGGGGATCACTGAGCGGAGGAGGGTTTATAAATATTGATTGTTGTTCCTGTGTTGATAAGGACAGAATGACATGGAGCACATGCTCTCCTATCTGTGAACGAAACTAAGCTCTCATCTTTCCTCAACTCCTTCCTATCTCTTCCTCTCCCATTGAGGACATCATTTACTCTCCTCTCTCTTCACCCTCCAGGTCTCTTCTCTTCTCTCGTCTTTACCCCCTGCCTCTCCTTTGATATCTTTCTCTTCTTCCCTTACATTTTCCCCTCTCTCCATCTTCTCTTCCTCCACTGTCTCCCTCTTCCTTTCCCTTCCTCTCCTCCTCCCTCTTCACCTGTGTCTTTTCCCATCGCTCTCTACCTTTCCCTGTACATTCCGTCTGTCCTCCTCGCTCTCCATCTTGCATTCCTTCTCCAGCCATGAACCACCTCGTCTCAGAGCGCTTGAAGTTTTCTTTGTCGTGGAGAGATTTTACGTGCCGAAAGTAAGGAGGGGGAGAAGAGAGACGACAGACAGAGGGAGAGAGAGAGAGAGAGAGAGATACATAGAGGGAGAGAGTAACTCTGTGTTGCATTTTCTTCGGTGAGCAGAGTGGAGGAGCCGACAGCTCCTGGGAGAACCATGTGACTGGTTACTAAGCGCCACGAAGCTATTCTCCCCCTCTTGTTTCAGCGATGAGTGGATGAGGAGGAGGAGGAGAGGAGGATGTTTTCTGTTTCGCTCAAGTGCCGGTTGGGGGTCATCAGACGAAGGATCAAGGGTATTGTGCAATGCACCACTTCTAACTCTGTTTCTATATCTGCGCGTGTGTCTGTGCGCGCGGATGTGTGAAGAAGAGAGAGCGACAGGGGAGGAGAGAGAGGGATCATGATGTGAGAGCGATAGTAGAGACACTGAAAGAGAGTGAGAGAGTCTGAAAGTGATAGCAGAGAGAGAGAGAGAGAGATAGAGAGAGTCTGCGTGAGAGAGAGCGTGTTTGTGTGAGAAAAATAGAGTTTTAAGCATATGTGAGAGAGACAGAGTGCCAAAAAGAGAGAGAGAGAGGGGAGAATGATAGAGAAATAGAGAGAGAGAGAGAGAGAGAGGGAGGATGAGAGTGAGAGTGTGTCTGTAAGAGAGAGGGAGCGTGTGTGTGTGAGAGAGAGAGAGAGAGAGAGAGAGAGAGGAAGGGAGAGAGTGAGGAATGGAGAGAGAGGGGATGGGGAGGGAGGGAGAAAGAGAGAGACAGTAGTCTGGCTGGAGCAGGTTCTCTAGCAGCAGAAGAGCTGGTGTTGATGGTGTCTTCAGCCAGGGACACTCAGCACCACAGTGTTCTCACTGCGGGCATTCCCAGAGAACACTAGGACTGTGGGCTGTGTGTGTATTTACCTGTGTGTGTCTGTATTTTTTTGGTGAGTGTGTCTGTGTGTGCTTATTCATGTGTGTGTGAGTTTGTGTGTGTGTGTGTGTACAGTATGTATGTGTGATTAATGATGTGTTGTTATAGGAGATGTAAGAGGAGATCATCCAGGTTTCACCAGCAAGCACCTCTGATGACTGATGACTGGTGTTGGACAGAGTTCCCAAGGCACCCTCAGTCACAGCACACACACACACACACACACACACACACACACACACACACACACACACACACACACACACACACACACACACAGCCACTACGACACACAGAAACACTCACACATCTACCACAGCTGCTATAACTATTCCTATGACCAACACACTGCTACAAAACAAACACACTGTTGATAAAACACACAGGCACTACAGGAACAACACAGACACACACTGTGCAGTTCTCCACCCACACACACTTCTACAACAACACACACACACTGCTTATGTGGCCCAACCCACCTGCTAACACACCCACTACCACAACACCCACTGCTACAAAACTTCTCTTTCATACTGACAGAGAAGTATCCTCTACTGCCTGCCTTTCAGTTGAAACGTGTCAAGGCGAGCAGACGGTTTCAGACTTGGACACCTCAGTGCCTGAGGTGTCCTAGTCTCTCTGACAGCCTCTCTGACTGGCTGGCTGACTGACAGGTTGGCTGACTGGTTGGACTGACTGACTGGGTAGCTGGCTGAAGGACTGGAATGACTGGCTGGCTGACTGGCTGGTATGGTAGCTGTCTGACCAGACCAAGAGCTCCAGAGACAGCTGGAGATGTGGAGCCACAGTAAAGAAACACTTAGAGAGATGTGTGTATGTGCTTGTGTGTGTTAGTATGTGTTTGAGCGTTCATGTGAGTCTGTATGTGCACATTAAGGGGTTTTAGGAGCACTTACTGTGGTACTTGTGTTGAATCACTAATTTCATGGAGGCAAAAAAAATCTGTTTCCCTGTTGGCAGTGGTGCTGAACATGAGTGTTTGAGTACATTAACAGGCTTAATAGTCTGAGAGAAGACATCTTGTGTGTGTGTGTGTTTGTGTGTGTGTTTAAGACAGCTATTAATGTTTAATGCAGTTGGCGTACAGAGTATCTTTGGATGCACATAGCGGACGTTCAGAACAGCCTTGATTACGCGAGTCCCAAAGTGTCCACGTGTCTGCAGGTGAGTGTCAGGTCACAAGTAGACAGAGATCCAGAAGATGTCCACTCTGCTAGAGGGGACCTAGGGGTGTGTGATGGCTAGGCTTGGACCCATGCTTCTGAAGATGGATTATTGAGGTGTAGGACAACACAGCCCAAAATTCAGTCACAAAGATAGTCTGTCTGATGTGATATGCTGCTGTAGCTGGTGTGTTGCTATTGTCAATGTAAAGGGGGGGGGGGGGGGGGGGGGCATTGGGTTGGCTGATGCTGCACAGCTACGTATGTTTGATCTCACCATAGTACACTCCTGACATAACTAGAGCAGAGAACAACAGCCATGGTAATTAGACAGAACGCTGGGAAAACCTCCTGTTTATCCTGTACTATTCCCTCTTCTCTGCGCTACACTTATCTTCCCTGTTTCTTTTTCCTCTCCCCTCTCCTCTCCACGATTCCTGTAGCTTAAAGAAATACTTCAGTAAGGTAAATGTCATTTAAAGTCACATTGAATCAGCCAGTCATGAATTAGTTTGTTTTCTCATTTAACCATGTTTTGTGCCTCAGCGCTAATAGAATGCTGAACTTGGCAAACAGAACTCTGAGCTCAGCAGAATCCCTACCTGGAGCTGTCCTATAGAACACCTTCATGCTGTATTGTGATGTCCTAGGGAACTCGAGCCAAGCCAGAACAAACCAGATAAGAAGAGGCTGGGCAAAGAGAGAGAGAGGAGGACCAGAGGGAGAAAGCGTGAGGAGGACCAGAGGGAGAGAAAGAGAGAATAGGAGAGGGAGAGTATGAGAGGGAAAGTGAGAGAGAGAGGGGGGGGGGGAGATAGTAAACAAGAAATAAAGAAATAAAGAAAGAGAAGAGGCTTTGATGGGGGAGAAAAGAAGGAGGGATAGCTCTGAGGTGCAGGAACCACAGGTCAAAGTTTTCCAGGATTAAAGAAACAGCACAAACTGTCCAATCAGATTATGGAACCAGTATGGACTGTCCAATCAGATTACAGACTTGGCTCATATTGTCCAAACGGATTACCTTCTGGTCTAAGTACCTCCCAGAGAAGATGCCTCCCAGCAACTGTGCTCTGTCAGACTGGGTTAACACAGTGTACACAGTTACACAGTGTGGGCAAGGTAGAGAACAGAGAGGAGAGAGGGCTGAGAAGGTAGAAGAAAGAGGGAGAGAGAGAGAGGGCTGACAAGGTTGAAGAAAGAGGGAGAGAGAGAGAGGGCTGACAAGGTTGGAGGGAGAAAAGGAAAGGGAGATAGATAGACAGAGGAGTCGAGAGAGGACTGAGGAGATAAGAGGAACGGGGGGGGGACAGAGGGAAAGAGAGGGGACTGAGGGAGGCTGGTGGAGAGGGAGAAGGGGAGAAAGGAAGGAGGAAAGAGGAGAGCTGAAGGACACAGGAGGGATGGGGTGGGGGGTGGACAGGGTGAGAGAGGGATGGGGGCTAGGGAGGGTTGAGGGCTGAGTTAGGAGCCTGGCCTAGCCTGGCCTAGCCTGGCCTAGCCTGGCCTGGCCTGAGTCCAGCTGGGATGATGTGTTGGAGCAGCTTGTTTGTGACACTCATGGTCTCCAGCCGAGAATCTCCTGAGAGAAAGAGTCAGACGTAATGAGCCTCGCAGACCAGGGAGGCCTGTGTGTGTGTGTGTGTTATGAGGGGGCGTAATCACTCTGAACTGGCCCAGGGGGGAGGACTCAAGTCAGAGTGGGTTAGCAAGAGAGGCAGAGAAGAAGAGAGGAGGCAAGGAGATGAGGGCAGAGGAGAGGGGACGGGATGGGAGAAGAGGAAGAAGGGAAGAGGAGAGGGGAGGAAAACACAGCAGTGAAGGCTAAAGGAGAAGGGAGGATGGGAGCCCCAGAGGAGGAGAGGATCGAGTCCCTCATAGGGGCCTGTGATCTCACTTACAGTCACATGGAGCTGCAGCACAGGCAAAAACAGTCGCCCCTGTTTCTGTTTGATTTAGGGATTATGTTTTATTGCACAGGGCAAGGGCGTCAAGTTGCTCAGATGGTTGAATGGAGACTTTTTGACGCACTGTGTGGAAACAGTGCTTTTGAAAAACGTATACCCACAAGTTGATCTCAAGTTCTCTTCATCTTCAAGTGATACTTTGACACAGACACACACAGAGCACCAGGAGAACTAAGTAGGCCATCTGAGGTCCCGAAGGCTTTGAGTCTAGAGTTAAACATGTTTTAATCAGGAAGAGAGAGAGAGAGGTATGGAAGGAGAGAGAGAACGAGAGAGGGATTCTATTGTAATCAATAAATAAATACCCAGATGATAAACATCAATTTGAGAGTATTTGGAAGTGGTTTAAACGAGCGCTGGGATAGAAGAATTCTGTTAACGGGATCCTTTGTCACGGACAAGTAGCGTCGATCGATTTTAAGAAGCCACACTCGTCTGCATCCAATCATTGAGACCCCATGCATGCTTCGTGCCCGCGAGTTTTAAGTAAAGCACAGCAGGGAGTCGATGTGGTACCCATGAGGTAAAAGAAATAGAGACAGAGAGAGGGGGAAAGGGGAGAGGGGGAGAGAGAGGGGGTGAGAGAAGGCAAGTAACTCATCTTTTTCCTCGTCCGTGCTCCCCGTGCAGGAGATTATAGTGGTGTACAGGTTAACCTGACTGAAAAGATGCTTTTTCTTCAAGCAATATTAAGGAGAAGAATTCATAAAGGTACATATCCATGCTTCAATATGTATTTTTATTAGACTTGTCTGCATCTGAAAGCTAAGTACTAATTTCGATATCCTAAATACGGTGCTGCATTGATCCGTTTGCTAGTAGGCATGCTACACTAAACCCAACTCCTTTTGCATCAATTTAAAATGCAAATGCGAATAATTACATGAAAATGCAACCATTCACTTTGATTGCTTGATTGTTGTGGCTGTGGAAGACTGTCAGATGCTTGGCGTTTGCAGCAATGTGCGAAAGAAACGGGCTCTGGAAATATCGGCGCGCGGTCCAAATGGAATATGCACAAGTTCCAGACGCATTGATCCCATTGAACATTTCCCCTCATGATAGTCATCGACATTCATAACGACTCCATCAACTGTCAGTCCGAGGCATCCCTGACTTCACTGGCTGATTGCGCGGGGGCGATGTTTGCTGAAGTAGTTTTTCGTCTTCTCCCGTGTCCTGATTTTCTGGGTAATTTATTTATGAATATGTGAACTGTTGCTTTGAAGTGCAGCGCGCACGCTTCCTCGGTATGTCGTTAATGGGCTGGAGCTGCCACCTGTTGGTAGTGAGCGAAAAAACATCAAACCGGATTCTCTCCGTCTCTCCGCGACCAGATGGAAGGGGAGATGGGGGGCTAATAACGGAACAGGAATCCCAGCTCCAGTCCGACTGCATCACTTTGTTTCAACTCCAAAGGCCCCGTGTGCTTTTTGTGTTACAGTATGCTGATGTGGTGGTCTCCTCTGGGTGTATGTTTTGTGTATGTGTGTTTGTGTGAAACAGTCAAGAAGGGTGTCTGTTTTTTGTATGTGTGTGAGCAAGTTGTTGTTTGTGTGTGTGTTATGTGTGTACAGCAGTAAAGATAAGTGTGTGTTTTTGTGGGTGTGTGTGTGGGGGTGGGAGGGGGGGGGGCGAGGGACACTCATACCATAGCTTCCTGTCGCATTACCCAGCCTTCAGATACCTACTGTTAAATCGGTGTTGTGGAACACCAAGGTTTTCTCACATCTTGCAGTTATCTGTCAGTTCGGTAAGCCGTGCCTTTGATCACTGAGGCGTGTTGTTGGTTTGCTGTTCTTCTTTTTTTAAAACAAGACGTACAGTAACAGTCTGTTTTGTGAAGACATGGTGGGGGTTTTACATGTGCAATAAGAGGATTTGTTGAAGGATTCTTCTGCTGGGACATCCTGTCTGATAGGAACAGGAAGACCCCACAGACAACCAGGTGAAGTCTTCCTGAAGGGTACATGGTGATACAGCTTATTTACAGGGGTTCCCCTGGTGACATGAGTCTACTAGTGGCTGGATGAAAGGAGAGAGGGGAAAAGGAGAGAGGAGAGAACAGATAGATAAGCGTGAAGAAGAGGAGAGGAGGGGAGAGAGGAGAGGAGGAGAAGAGAGGAGGGGATATCTTTAGAGAAGATACACGATGGAACAATACGGTCCTTGAAAGCACAAGTGCGATAATAGCTCAGTAGAACGCTGTGTGCACCCCTCAGGGTATGTGTTTGTTGACTGTGTTTGTATGTGTGTGTGTGTTTGTTAATGTGTGTATGCACATTATGTATGTGGGTCTGTGTCTGTGCGTATCTTGGTGTTTGTGTGTTTGCATGTGTATGCATGTGGGTGTGTTTGTGTGTTTGTGTATGTATGTGTGTGTCTGTGTGTTTGTATCTGTGTCGGTGTGTGTGTTTATGTGTATCGCTGTGTATTGCTGCAGGGACAGTAACAGGTATAAACACACCCAGCTGCTTTACAACAGGGTTCTCTCGCCTTATAAAAATAGCTCTCTTATGTTGTCTCCCTAATCTCTGCCTGCCCCTGCCTGCTGTGGTTTAATAGACTATATTCATGCTGTTGTTACAGGGTGAGCATCTCTAACCGACCCTGCATGCTGTGGATGAGAGCATAAGGCTACAGAATGGGACTGATTGAGAGAAAGGCTGTAGGATTAGAGCTAGGACTGGTCTGTAGACAGGCTAGAGCTAAGGCTGGTGTAGTTTCAAGCGAGGGTTAGGACTGGTTTAGTTACAGGCTGTGGTTAGGACTGGTTTAGGGAGAGCATAGATGTACTGAATATAGATCGATACATGGAGATGCTGAGCTTGCAGGTCTCATCATGGCTGATGACCTGGGCTGACATCCGCTCATCCTCCTCCTCTCTGCCCATCTGCAAGTCAGATGTGTTCTCTCTCTTCCTCTGTGTCTCGCACTCCGTTCTTCTGTCCACCTGAGATTAATTAGCTTTATGAGCCTTCATATTCAGACTAGCGCATGGGTATGGGGGGGGGGGGGGGTGTCAGAGGAGAGGAGAAGAGGAGTGGAGTGAGAAGAAAAGGAGAGAGGGAGTTGTCTTGCTAAAGCACGCTCTCCATGTCAGGGGAACCCCTGTTCCATTCTCTCATCTTTGCTATCTGTTTTCATCTCCATGCAGGTAGGGAAGAGTGAAGGTGGTGGGGGGCAGTCTGCATACTAAAATAAAGCAGGGCGGCTGTCTTACTGTAGGTCATGTATTCCATTCTCCTCAGGAGACACAAACCTGTCACAGTAGAGACACAGGCCAGAGACACAGGCCAGTAGAGACACAGGCCAGAGACACAGGCCAGAGACACAGGCCAGTAGAGACACAGGTCAGTACAGACACAGCCCAGTAGAGACACAGGCCAGATACACAGGTCAGTAGAGACACAGGCCAGTAGAGACACAGGTCAGTGTTTCAGCTGAACCCCAAACAGAGTAGCCGGTCTAGTTCTGGTCCAGCCCCATCACCTCCTCTTCCCCTTCTTCCTCTGCTTCTTCCTTCCGTTCCTCCTCCACTTCCTCCACATTTTTTCTACTTTTCCTCCTCTGCGTCTTCCTTCCATGTCTCCTCCTCCTCTATGAGACTCCTGTCTCCTCCTCCTCCTCCTCGTGGGTGAGGCTCCTGTCTCCTGCTCTGAGATGTTCTCTGTCTCCATGCAGGGGCAGGGTGACGGCTGCCTGTCCTGTCTGCTGGAACGCAGCAACACAAACACAGACACAGATCCTCTGGCCCCATTATGTCAAAGCTGTGACTCTGTGTCTTTTGTGTTTTTGAGTGTGTCTGTGTGTGTGTGTGAGAGAGAGAATGTGTGTGTGTATGTCAGAGACAGAGAATGAGAGATGTGTTTCAGCTGCTAGCGAGGGAAGAGGGTAGAGAGAGATAAAGAGAGTGACGGGAGATTTCGGAGAGTAATTTGCGTCTCCAGTTGTGAGATAATGATAGGGAACTTGCTGATTGCTTGATGGTTGTTTATTAGGTGCGGGCAATCCTTGTGTTTGGTGCGTGTGTATGTGTGTATGTGCATGCCTATGTGTGTGTGCTTTATGTGTGTGTGAGAATGAGTGTGCCTGTGCAAGAGAGAGAGAGAGACGGAGAGAGCGAGAGAGATAGTTTCTCCAAAACACCAAGGGATAGCGTCAGCTCTTCAAAGTGGTTACCCATAAGCCTCCTTGTCTGGATTCATTTGCACATGAAACAGACAGACACGTTGTCGCCACGGAGAGAAGGAAACTTCTGATAAGTGTCATCATCACCCCCTGTCTCTGATGTGAGTGTGTGTGTGTTCTGCTGTCATCTGTGCAAGTGTGTGTGTAACTGTGTGTGTGTGTGTGTGTGTGTGTGCATATGGGTTCATTTGCTGATGTAATTGTGAATGCGTAGGGGCCAGTGTCAGAGTTCTCCTGTCCAGATGGGATGGCTGCAGGACTGAGGTGTGCGTGTGTGTGTGTGTGTTGTTTGGGGTGGGTGGTGAAAGAGACAGAGGGAAGGAGAGAGAGACAGATAGGGAAAGAGAGAGAGAGTTTGAGTGACAGAAAGGTTGTGACTTTCTCAGCTCTCACCCAGCAGGCATACTTAGCTTTGGGAATGGATTTGAATCTGTGTTTTAACGTGTGTAAATGTCAAATCAAATACAATTTAATTTGTATAGCTCTTTTTACAACCAATGTCACAGAGGGCCATAGAACTGCCCCTAAACCAACCTAAACCCTCACTGAACACAAGGAAAAAATGGAAGAAACCTCGGGAGGAGCAATTCGATGAGGGATCCCCTCATCCAGAGACGGTTGGTGACAGAGAGGTGCAGACCATCTGCTGCACCAACATAGTAATCAAGAGTAGAGAATGAAAATCTGCAAATGGATGTTGCAAATGTGCGTGAATTTGTTTGTGTGTGTGGTGAGTAGCCTTTACTGAGTATCTAGACAGAGGGAGGGAGGGAGAGAGGGAGAGAGGAGGGAGAGGGGAGGGAGGGAGAAGGGGAAGGAAAAAGAAGGGGGTGTCTTGGTTGGCGAAATCGGGGAAAGGATATTTAGTTTCATATCAGGCTCGGTTAGCCACAGCTACTGAAATAATGATCTCATCTTTATTTGACACTGTGGCATTTAATAAGGTTGAGTAATTACCATGACGACAGTGGACAGTTAGATGCGGGCGGAAGGTTGACAATAGTGCTGAAGAGGGCATGGATCTGTGATCTGGAGGGGAGTGGTGGAGGAAAGGGCAGAGAGAGAGAAAGAGAGAGTGTGTGAGAGAGAGACAGATACAGTAGAAGTGAAGCGTGGGAGAGAAAGTGAGAGAGACTCTCGGGAGGAGAGAGGGGACGAGCGAGGGAAAGGGGCGGGGCTCGCGTTTGTAGAGAGGGTGTGGTGAGCGGTGGTGCTACTTGGTGGATGGTACCGGAGGAGGGGAGGTGGGGGGGGGGGGGGGGGAGAGAGGGAGCGGGGGATGAGCGAGAGGAGGAGGAGGAGGCAGGGGAGGAGGAGAGTGTGGCTGTACTCAGATAGGTTCTCTCTCTCTCCTTCTCTCTATCGGGGACAGTTGTGTTTGTTCTGCTGCTCCCAGCCCCCCCCCCTCCCCCACCCCCAGCCAGCCCCTCTAAACCCTCCTCCCCACCCCCACCCCCCAAACCCACACCCACCCGCCCCCTTGCTGACAGGCACGCTTGAAGTTCCACGTACCACTCCACCCTCCGAGACCTGCATGCTGGACTCGCCTGCTGTGACTCCCTGCTCTGAGTCTCTCTCTCTAGGACCACATCTGACTCTGAGCCTCCGGACTCCTGTGGACTGTCTCTCTCTAGCTCTCTCTCTGTCTCTGTCTCTCTGTCTCTGTCTCTCTCCCTCTGTCTCTCTCTGTCTCTCTCTCTCTCCCTCTCTCCCTCTGTCTCTCTCTCTCTCCCTCTCTCTCCCTCTGTCTCTCTCTCTCTCTCTCTCTGTGTCTCTCTCTAGTCTCGGGAGTCATTTTCACTCAAGACTCCTCTCCAGTCATGCTGTGTGGACTGAGGAGAGACGGGACGAGCAGTTTGGGTAAGACGGCACGGCGAGGCTTTAGGACTGAGAGAGACCGCACGATCGTGGTGGAGAGATGTTGCTGTGGGTTTGGACTGGCATATATCGGCATGTTGTTTTAGTCAGCTGCTGTTTCGCAGTTCTGTATTGTTTCTGTATTGTTCCTTCAGAAGAGAATGGCATTATGGGACATAGAATCAGTTCACTTCCTGTAGACAAATGTGCCTGTTCTGAGTCACGTCGGATAAAAGCGTCTGCCAAGCGGTTAACGTTTAAATGTCAGGTCTACTGGTCAGGTGCTGTGCTAATGTGTTGCGTTGTGCTGGTCATCTTGGTAGTTACTGGTTTGAAGGTATGTGTTCTGTTTTTTTGATGTTGCTCGGTGAACGTACTAGACGATTTATGCGAGTTTGACGTGTGGTAGATGTTACAAGTCTGCGGGAAATCATTGACGGATCTGTTGATTCAACAACTGACTTCAAACCTCATTCATCACTCCGTTCATTTGATCACACGCTTGCTCGTTCATTATTACCGTCATCAATCAATTCCTTCCTTTGCTCGTTCGGTCCATCACTCGTTCATTTTCTACCCATCCTTTAATCCCTTCATTTTTGGATCCTAACTGTATCATGTGTTCATCCCTCCATCCCCTGATCGCTCCATGTAGACTGTGTCTCTGCGCCGGCCCAGACAGACTAGAGCCTACAGCTGAGTCCTGCTGAGTCAGACAGGCAGACTGAGAATAAGAGATCATTGTAAAAGAAGCAGTTAAAAAGTCATTTTGTGGAACAGTCTTTCAAAGAAACAGTCAGGGCATAATGTGCTCGGCTCAGGTGACTGAGTGTGTGTGTGTGTGTGTGTGTGCGCTGTTGCCATGTTAAAACATGGTCTTCCTCGGTGAACTGTGTTAGCACCATATCAGTATGTCTCCCTGGACATCACTCTCTGTTACCGTCCTACTGTGTGGGGAGTGACTCACACATCCGGCCTTAGAGGAGAATGTGTGTGTGTGTGTGCACGTGGCTTGTGGTGTGTTTGTGTGCCAGGCCGTTAGAGATGTGTGTGTGCGTGTCTGCTTGTGGATGTCTTTGTCTCCGTTTTGTGTTGCTTGTCAATGTGTGAGAGTGTGTGTACGTGTGCCTGTGTGTGGCTTGTATGTCTGTGTGTCTAGGTCTGTTTGTCTTCCTGTGAAGGTGCGTGCGTGTGTGTGTCAGTGTGTGTGTGTGTGTGTGTGCTCCTCCACAACTCAGCAGTGTGGCAGCATTTGGTTAGAAGCAGTAACTCCTGTCATGCTACACTGGCCTGGATAATGTCTCCCTGTAAGGGAGCAGGAGGGAGAAGAGGGACCCAAAGAAGATATGAAGAAAGATGGAGGGAGAGTTGAGGAAGACAGATGAACGAAAGATGCGGGCAAGAGAGTGTGGCGGGGGGGGGGGGGCGGCGGCGGCTTGGTGTTTGAACTGGTGGAGAGAAAAAGGAAGGGGGTAGACACCGAGAGAGGAGAGAGAGGAGAGGAGGAAGGAGTGAGAGAGGAGAAGAGACACAAGAGAGGGAGAGAGAAAGAGAGAGAGAGTAGAGAGAGAAGAAAGAGGTGATCACACTCAGACCTCAGCTGACAGGAGGTAAAAGAGGCTATCGTCTCACTGACGGCTGTGTTCGATAACCCCGGTGGCCCCCGCGACCCTAACCCTGCTGCCCTCTTGGCCTAATGGTGGATGATAGGGGTTCGATCCCCTCTCCCTACCACGGATAAAGCAGAGAAGGCTCCTGTCTTATCCTCTTCTCAGCATCTCTGCCACACACTGTAATTTACCAAACCAGTCATTAGACTAAATACTGCCTGAACACTGCACGCACTGCTCTTTCCCGAGGCTGGCATCGAGAGACAATGGGAGATGGGGGGGGGGGGGGGGGGGGGAGAGCGATTGAGAGAGGGAGGAGAGAGATGGGGATAGAGAGAAAGGGAGGGGGAGTAGATAGAGAGAGTGAGAAGATGGAGGGAAGACAATAGTTAATTAACCATCTTCCTGTCCAATCGGAGGATCCAGATGTGGGGCCGTCTCCATGACGACACCAACCTGCCAAGAGGAACACAGAGGACAGAGGCAAGTCTGGGTAATCAGAGAGGATTGTTTAGGACAGTGTCTCCCATGGAGGGAGTGTGTGAGGGCTCCCTAGCAGCTGCCTGCCCGACTGACCCTCACCATCAGTTGGTATTCAGCCGGGATCCACCCCCACACTGAAGCACCTGTGACAATCTACGGACATTGTTTATCAGAAGAATTTCTATCAGTTGAAAACAAACTTTTAGCGTCAGAGCATGAGGGACTGGGTGTTGGTGCTCTGGTAGATGGTGTCTCCAAGTTAGGGACCTGGGCTTGTTCACTTCTGGATTGTGCTGTCGAGTGAGGTTGTCAATGGAGAACGGCCATCTGTCTTTCTTACTCATTGCTTCATGAATCCCAAGAACCAAGTCTGCCAACCCTTTATAACTTGTATAACAATACATTGACATGTATTCATTCATTTAGCAGACACTTGTATCCAATAGCACAATTCCAACCTAGAAGCAAGTCAGGTTCAACGCTTGAAAAGACGTTTCATCTATGTCCGATGATATTTGTTGCGTGACTTACATCAACACCCATAGCTAGACCATTTCGATCATCACATGGCAACAGTACAGTGACCCGTATTCGCTCAAAACCAAGACTGAAAAGAAAAGGAAGTGTCACATGGTGTGACACACTGTGCTGTTGGCTCTGGGGGAGTGCTGTGACTGTGTGGGCAGGGGAACAGCAGCATCATCAGGGCTGTGGGGGGGCCCAGCGCTCCTTCCGGTCTATCTGACCCCCTCTAAGAAGAGCTCATCTCTTCTCTTAGTGATCGTATCCTCTGCAAAGCACCCCGTACTCGGATCCGGAACTGTACTGAATCCCCAGAGAGAGAAGGGGATAGAGGGGGAGAGAGAGATGTAGAGACGTAGAGGGAGATGGGAGAGAGAAGGAGGGAGAGAGAGAGAGAGAGAGACGTAGATCGAGAGGGGAGGGGAGCATAGGGAGCTGGGAGAGAAAGGGAGGGAAACTGGGGAAACAGAAAGATAAGTCGAGGGAGATAAGCGAAGGAGAGAGATAAGTAGAGGAAACAGAAAAGCTGAACGGGAAGAAGAAATGAGGGAAATTGAAGGAGGGATAGAAGTAGTGAGATACTGTAGAGGGAAAAAGAGAGAAAGAAAGAGTTAGGTGGAGAGAGAGAGAGGTGGAGAGGGAAGTGGAGAGAGTGCTTTGATCATGCATGCAGGAACGCCCCTACACCAAGCATGTGGGGGCTCCTCGGTCACAGGCCAGGGTGGGTGTGCATATGTGCATGTGTGTGTCTGCGTGTGTGTAAGTGTGTGTACGTGTGAGGGTAGGGGTTCATTGGGAGCACTCAAACCTCACTTTACAGCTGTAGTTAGCTACATCTCTACCCTGCCTATGTGTGTGTGTGCACAGTGTGTCAGTTGTGAGTCACATAGCTAAACCGGCAGGTGACTAGCATGATGTTTTAATCTGTTGCGAAGCTGTTAGGATTACAGGGAGAGGGATTGAAGGGACTATTGCACAGACACACACACACATGTACACACATGTACACACATGTACACATACACACACACACACACAGCTTCTCCCCAGTGGAAGCTAGAGTTAAATATGCTGGTTGGAACTGGTATAACAGCAGCCCAGACTGCTCTGGTACAGTTGGTATGCATAGTCTGTCTTAGGGCCCTGATCTGGGTCTAATAATGACACCATATGCAGCAGCAGATCCTCTGGTGCTTATGTGATAATGAGAACAGCAAACACACCCACACATACACACAAACACTCACACACACAAACAAACACACCCACACCTACACACAAACACTCACACACACAAACAAAC
Source organism: Osmerus mordax (assembly GCF_038355195.1). NCBI lineage: Eukaryota > Metazoa > Chordata > Actinopteri > Osmeriformes > Osmeridae > Osmerus > Osmerus mordax. The sequence goes on from NC_090050.1 coordinate 12,345,962, forward strand.
AAGTGCTCATACGGAAACAAGCACTCTCTCTCACACACACACACACACACACACACACATACACACACACAAATGCACATACAGACTCACACACACACAGACTCACAGACTCAAATACACATATCATACTCACACACACACACGTGCAGACACACACACGGAAAGAACTTGCTCTCTGTTACAGGGAGACATGATGAGTGTGTTGTCTAATATGTCTCTATAATGGTTGGGAGGATGAAATGAATACATTAACTGTTTCTGGTCTCATGACAAACATTGTTGTGTGTGTGTGTGTATTAGTGTCCGTGAGGGAGTGTTGGTGTGTGCGAGAGGAAGCGTGTGTATAAGAGTGTGTTTGGGTGTGTGTGTGTGCGCTGGAGAGTATCTGTTGCATCTAACAGCAGACAGGGACCCCCCCCAGGGAGAACTCCTGATGACAGCCCCCCCCTCTCCCCCATCAACATCTGAAATCACTAATTTATGGATCAAGTTTAGAGGAAGACAAGACTGCAGCCCGCATGAATTATTCAACAGTCAACACTCCCAGAGTACAACCAAAGTATTTGATTCCCAACACACACGCACACTTGCGTACACACACTTGTAAATGATACTTGTGGAGGTACGGTATCTATTACTGTACTATCAGACTGTTTAAAGGTAAGGCTGTGTTCTACACACATGAAAGGGATGGTTCAGAAGGCACAACTGTGTGTTTGAGCGTCCTAAACTTTCAAATCTGCTGGTGTGTGCACAGCACACGAATACAGCTGACCTCCATATCCACCACCAGCCACCTTACCTCTAACATGTTCCACTCATATATCTCCACAGCACAAGTCATTGTTTGATTGGGAGCGTAGCTAACTCTGGGGCCCACCTCAGTGTTGCTATGACTGATTTACTTTATAGCACAACTAAAGACCAAACACTGTGATCACCCACCGACACAGAGCCACGATAGCGCCATCACCTCCACCCTCCATCCACCCAGCCCAGGCCAACTCGGCCGAAGGGGTGTCCCCATCCCGGGGTGTCCACAGCCCGGGGTGTCCCCAGCCCGGGGTGTCCCCAGCCCGGGGTGTCCCCAGCCCGGGGTGTCCCCAGCCCGGGGTGTCCCCAGCCCGGGGTGTCCACAGCCCGGGGTGTCCCCAGCCCGGGGTGTCCACAGCCCGGGCCCTCGGGGGTCCCAGTGTAACGGGGCTGTTCTCTCCCCCCAGATGACGGGCCTTACTCTAAGAACAAGGAGCCCTCAGGGACAGACCATACCCTGGGCACCCGGAGGCACAGCATCCCAGGTACCACTACCCCGTCTCCCCCTCTCTTTCTTTCTTTCTTTCTTTCTTTCTTTCTTTCTTTCTGTCTTTCTCTTCCTCTCCTTCTCTCTCTTCCTCTCTCTTCCCCTCTCTTTCTTTCTCTCTACCTCACCCTGTATATCTCTATTTTTCTTCTCTCTTTCTCTGTATCTCTCCCTTTCTCTCCCTTTCCCTGCCTCGTGACTCTGATGTGGCTTCCTTGATCCGCCTCTATAACCTGCCTCTTTAGCCTGCCTCTATAGCCTTCCATTTTTGCTGTCTCCATAACCTGCCTCTGCAAAGCCTGCTTCTCCAGACTGTCTCACCTGCCTCAATAGCCTGTCTATCTTTAGCCTTCATCAATAGCCATTCATCAATAGCCTGCTTTTTAGCCTGCCTTTATGGTCTACCTCTCTGTAGCCTGTCTGAAAAAGCCTGCTATTATTTAGTCTGCCTCAACAGCTTTCCTCAATGGCTCGCCTCTCATTTGGCCTACCATGCTAGCCTGATCATACAGCACTGCCACAGCTCCATAGCTTGTCCAAGCTTCTCCACAGCTCGTCCCTCTTCTCTTTCCTCTCTTCTCTTTCCTCTCTTCCGCCGTCGCCCCCCGTCGCCATGTCTCTCTGACCCCGCAGGTCTGCAGACGACCTACCTCTACCCCTCTGCTGTACGCCCACAGTATCTCTTTTCATGGAGGGGGGGGGGGAGTGGATGTGGAGGGTGGAGAGAAGGGTGGAGGTAGGCGACAGGGGTGGGTTCTCTAACATGTCTACTGGTGCTGATCTGCTTCTCTTTCTGCTGTACTTTAATCTCGATGTAGAAACTAAGTAATGTTACTGCGGTTCCCCCCCCCCACCCCCCCACCCATAGCTAGCTGTTCCCGTAGTAGCGTCCCCCCATAGCTGTTCCTGTAGTGGGCCTCCTCCCTCTGCTCCAGGTAGGTGCTACAAGTTCACCCCTACCCTGGGGCTGTTTCTGAGTTGGGTTGATTACTTCCTGCTGACACCCTGCAGTTCTGGGTCCAGCAGCAAGTGTCTAGGAAGAGATGTACAGTATATCGATTATCTCTGTCTGTTTCATCTAATGGACCTGTTTACATGGGGTTTCTAATCAGTGTGTGGATCTCTCTTTGTGTAGAGATCTGTACTTCTGCGTGTACAGATATTATGTGTACTGACACAGTTTAGAGATGTGTCTAACACGGTGATTTAGACTTTAGGATGTTATGCTTATGATACTGCTATTATTATCTCCACCCACTTGGGAAAGTCTGTCCTTCGTGTTCTTTCTGATTGGCTGGTTCATCCAGAGGACACCATCTCTCCCCTCGGCGAATGAAAAACCGTGCAGGGAAGATTTCCGTCTGTCCTCCTTTCCGTCTGTCGCTCTTATCTGTCTGTCTGTCTGTCCATCGGCCTGTCGGTCATTCTGTCTGTTTGTCTGTCATTCTGTCTGTTTGTCTGTTTGTCTGTCATTCTGTCTGTTTTGTCTGTTTGTCTGTCATTCTTTCTGTAAATGTCTGTCTTCCCGTCTCTCCCTTCGTCCCTCCGCTGTGGTCGTGAAGGTTTCTTGATATGAGGCTGGTAAATTCAGGAACGCGCCGGATCATCTCTTTCTTCCTTTCTCTTCCATCTCTCTTCTGATCTGACGCTGCTCTTTCACTCTCTCACTCATCTCATGAAAACCAGTATGCTGGAGAGAGGGATGGAGGGATGGAGGGGAAATAGGATGGATGGATTGGTTAGGGTGAAAGAGGGGGGGGGGGGGGAGGAGGCCCTTTCACAGATAATCGTTCTGAAGAGGCGGAACGGCAGAATGAGATGGATGAAAGGCAGAATTCTTCTCGTTTTCCTCTGGTCCCGTCTCAGAGATTAGCCGGCGGTTTTTTATCGCTGTGTTCAGCAGTTTGAAAAGCTCCTTATCTCCTGGAGAGAGGAACCTGTGTGTGTGACACCTGGAGCCCAGATAAACCACTAGCAGGGACGCAAAACCCCACCACATGTTGTCGTATGGCTGCACGCTGAGAAGAGGCTGTGTTAACGGCAGTTAATAATACAGTAAGTAGAAGTGTCTGATGGTGTCTGTCTACTAACAGGTGCGTCTCTGTAGATGTCCCTGGTAGAGTGCACCAGGGTCAACTGATCACACCTCAGGTTGACAGAGGACACACCTGTCTGGAAACGAGGTGCTTGGGTGTCAGACGTGTCAGAGAACTGTGACTCTCGAGTTGTAGAACAGCGCGTTCTGCGGTGGAACGTGGATGAGCTGACTGGACTGTCCAGGAAAAAGGAGTGTTTTCCACTGGTAGCCGGGTGTGTCCTGGAATCTACAAGTCCACCCTCCTCACCTCATCTGACTTTATCTCCTCTCCTGGTTTCTCCTCTTGCCTCCCCGGCTCACTTCTTTTTATCACTTACCCGCCTCGCTTATCCTCTTCTTTCCTCCCCATGCCTTGCCTTGGCTGGTCTTGATTCTTATCAACATTTTTTGTATTGTGTGTGTGTGTTTGCCTGTGAGTGTGTGTGCTTGCCTGTGCGTGTGTGTGTGCTTGCCTGTGTGTGTGTGTGTGTGTGTGCTTGCCTGTGTGTGCTTGCCTGTGTGTGTGTGTGTGCTTGCCTGTGTGTGTGTGTGCTTGCCTGTGTGTGTGTGTGCTTGCCTGTGTGTGTGTGTGTGCTTGCCTGTGTGTGTGTGTGTGCTTGCCTGTGTGTGTGTGTGTGTGTGTGTGCTTGCCTGTGTGTGTGTGTGTGTGTGTGCTTGCCTGTGTGTGTGTGTGCTTGCCTGTGTGTGTGTGTGCTTGCCTGTGTGTGTGTGTGTGCTTGCCTGTGTGCGTGTGTGTGTGTGCTTGCCTGTGTGCGTGTGTGTGTGTGCTTGCCTGTGTGTGTGTGTGCTTGCCTGTGTGTGTGTGTGTGCTTGCCTGTGTGTGTTTGTGGCAGAAGCGCTGCGGGGGGTCACCATCGTGGAGCTGTTGAAGAAGGAGGGGAGCACTCTGGGTCTCACCATCTCTGGAGGAACCGACAAGGACGGAAAACCACGGGTCTCCAACCTGCGACCTGGCGGCCTCGCAGCCAGGTGAGACACACACTGAACATACCCTACAGAGACACACACACACTCACACACACACACACACACACACACACAAACACAGGACCTAAAGATGTTTGATGTGGTTCAGTGATGTGTGTTCAATTCACTGCCTTCCTCTTGTCCACTTGTTGATAGCTTGGTAGCTGCTTCAATATCTCAACCCTGCAACTGCATGATAAGATGTGTTTGTGTCTGCATTTGTGTGTGTATTTGTGTGTATGTCTGTCTGTGTTTGTGTTTGTCAGCGTGTGTGTGTGTGTAGTTGTGCGTGTGTGAGGATGGAGAACGTGTCTGGAGATCTGGAGGTTGGTGAACATGGAAAACATGAGGCTGGAGGCTGGGCATCTATCTCTGTCACAGACTACACACTATCTTACAGCAGCCTAACAGCCTGTGTGTGGGAGTGTGTGTGTGTGTGTGTGTCTGCAGGGTGGGCTCGGTGTGTGCGGGTGTGTATGCGTATGTGTGTCTCTCTGCAGGGTATGTTTAGTGTGCGTGGGTGAGTGTGGGTGTCTCCGCAGGGTGTGTTTGATGTGCGTGTGGGTTTGTAGTCGATGTTCATGTGTGTGTGTGTGTGTGTGTGTGGCTACACACGTTTTGTAATTACCATCTAAATGAGGGTATAGAACACTCACTGCAGAGTGCCACTCAGGAGAGAGAATGTGTTTTATTGTTGCAGTCATCTACTGTTGTCAACGATGCAGCCATTACTACAGGACCTGACGGCACTGACACAAATGATGTCATAGAACATTCCAGTAACAAGTGCGTCTGTGCTCCGTGTTTGCCCCCCTTGTTCCCAGGAGCGACCAGCTCAACGTGGGCGACTACATCAAGTCCGTCAACGGCATCAACCTGACGAAGCTTCGCCACGAGGAGATCATTAGCCTGCTGAAGAACGTGGGGGAGAGGGTGGTGCTGGAGGTGGAGTACGAACTGCCCCCTACAGGTGGGAGGGAGAACTGCACGCTGCGGGCTTCACACTTTACACATTTACACTTTTCTTCATTTAGCTGAAGCTTTTATCCAGAGTGACAAATAGTGAAAATACGGTGCATGTGCTTATGCACTACACCTTAACCCCGTATACACTACTCCCTTTTCCCTACACACTACACCCTATATCCTTACACTCTTCACCCTAAACTCTTATACACTAAACCCTAAACCCTTATTACAACATTTTCCCTTACAAACTACACCCTAACCCTTACACATCATACCCTACGCCCTTAGAGAAGTCAGATGGCCGAGCACTTAGGGAGTCAGGCTATTAATCAGAAGGTTGCTGGTTCAATTCCTGGCCATGCAAAAATGTAGTTGTGTCCTTGGGCAAGGCACTTTACCCTACTTGCCTCAGGGAGAATGTCCCTGTACTTACTGTAAGTCGCTCTGGATAACAGAGTGTCTACTAAATGTAAATGTACACACTACAGTAGCGGTACATGTGATATCCTCACATACTAGTAACAGCTGTCTCTCTCCAAGCTCTGTGAAGTCTCAGTGTGTTTGAGCACACAGGATAGAATAGTAAGAGGTTTGATATACGAGATATCCAGTCGAATGTTTGTGTGCGTTGCCAGGTCTCAATTACGGTTGCCAGATTTGTGTTCTGTGAGTCAGTTACACCACCACCAGACAGTGTATGTTTCCATGCTGGGCTACTCCCTGTCCAAATAAACACATTTGTGTCTCTCTGCACACACTTAAAACTTCCTTTACTCCCTCGTTCTTTTCCCTTTTCTTTATCTGTCTTTCTTTCTTTCTATTTATTTATTGCATTCTCTCTCTCTGCTCCTCTCTCCCTCTGTGTCCCTCTCCCCCCCTCCAGCTCAGACAGCTCCTCAGGGGTCATTTCTAAGACCATCGAGATGTGTTTACAGAAAGAGGGCACCAGCTTTGGCTTCGTCATGAGAGGTATGGCTCAACCCCCTGACGACACACCACACTTACACACACCACACTTACACACACACCACACTTACACACACCACACTTACACACACCACACTTACACACACCACACTTACACACACCACACTTACACATGCCACACACACACATGCCACACATAAGCCACACACACACACACACACACCACACACACACACACACACACATGCCACACATAAACCCCTCACACACTCACCTCTCACTTGTGTGACGTTCCAGGAGGCTCCATGAGGACTGCACAAGTCCGCCCCCTAGTGGTGACCTATGTCAGACCAGGAGGACCTGCAGACAGGTGACAGACAGACTCCCCCCCCCCCCCCCCCCCCTCTCTCTCTCTCTCTCTCTCTTCTCTCTCTCTCTCTCTCTCTCTCTCTATCTCTCCTCATCCACAGCCTCCCTTGCTTTTGTCATACGAAATATTCCCACTTTTCTTGCAATTCTCATCTTCTCTTTTTTCGAGTTCTCTGTTTCTCCATCCCTTTCCTCTTTTCTCACTTCTCCACTTCTGTCTGCCCAGTCAGGCAGCCAGCTGTAAGAAGGTGTGCAGAGATGGAGGGATGAGAGAGAAGGAGGGAGGGGAGAGGGG